>NW_017731953.1:7766-16812 GCF_001890085.2 Hipposideros armiger
TTAAGGAACACTTTCCTGGACTCCCAGGGGTGCATAATTAAGAGTAAGTAAGCAATCCATTCCATTCCAACATTTATATCTTCTTAAATTAAATTTTTTTTTCATTTTATGTATTTATAATACATTCTGTCATTTGAACTTTATTTAGTGTACACCCTCATTGAGGTATGAGTTAATCAACTGAGCAATTAGGCAGTCTGTGTAGCTTTAACTAATACATGGAATCCAAGATCTCAGATATTTATACTTCTAATATTAAATGTGGCTCAAATTAAAAATTGCCTCCCCAGTTGTTAGTCATGTTCCCAGGTATTGGTCAGTATAAATGAACAAATTCTTGCAATTAATTTTCAAGAAGACCCTATAATGACTTTATGTGAGGTAGTTACTGTATAAGTGGATACAAAACACATCATGCCCCATCTGTAATCTCATTGCTTATAGATTAAAATTAGCATCAGATCCCCCTCTGCTACTTAGGACACAGAGCTCAGGTGGCTATTTTAAAAGCACACATTGGTAGTGCTTAGCTTGTCAGCAGAAAATTTTAGATTCACACTTTAACACCACAGTGATTATTGAGTTCTCTTTGGGTTTTTTGTAGCATTATTATACCATCTTTGGAACAAAAACAAAGCACCGGATGAGTCCTCCACAAAAAGAAAATCAATTAATAGCAGCAACAACAAACCACTAATATTTCAAGGAATATTTAGAAAGCAGTTACTTTGCTTACATTTGGCTTTATTAACATTTATTCTAGGGATTTTCTTTTCAGCAAATTGGTTTTGAACCTTCCACTTCTTCTGGAAACCATACAGAACAAAAAGAGAAACAGTGACAGACAGCAGGCTACTCACCAAATATTTATGCTCTCTGTCCATTGTTTAGAGTCGTTTCTGGGAACTGGCTCCTCATCCTGCAAAGTCTGGAGAGTCCACAACTTGACGTTTAGGTGGAACCATGTGAATAGCTCTCATCAAAAATCGGGAGCCCAGTGGATGTGTGTAAATTCTGGGCTAAGATGGTTAAGAAGTGAGTCTGTCTCCTTTATTTTTTCTACCTCTTTCTCCTTTTCTGAAGCCCAGCCAAGTGGAGCAACAGAATAGAAGAAGCCTGGAGCCCTAAGTCACCAAGTGGAAGAAACACACCAATCAACAAGAACTCTCACACTGAACTTCTGCTTGAGTAAAAAACAGATTTTGCTCTTGTTAGACATTGAAATTTGGGGTTTATTCATTACAGCAGCCAAGATTACCCTAAGTAATACTAGTGACACAATAAAAATCTCACACACAAACTATACTGTCAGCAAATCTAAAAGAGAAAAACTGACAAACTCCATATCTTGTAAACTTCAAATCTGACAAAGATAGAGATCATTAGCAAACCCATCCATATAGAAAGTTGTAAAGGTGCTGCAGAGAAGAACACGGAATGAAGATAAACTCTTGGAAAGCTCATATAAATCGATAGCAAATATTCTATACTAGAAAATGTAGTTCTTATTCTGAGACCTTATTCTGAGGTTCTTAATTGAATAGGGCAGGAGCTGGGAAAAGTAAAGAGAGAGGCATAGCAAATTTTAGGTAAGTATAGAAGTGGCAGATTTCTGAAGATATGAGCACACCATAGCATCTAAATGTGGGTGCGCTATATTCAAAGATGATGTTTGTGAAGAAATCTGTAAAACAGGGCAGGAGATAGAAGCCCTCCTGAAACAAGATAGGATGTGAGGATCAGAATTAAAGCAGCCAGAGTCATAGTCATGTGACTCAGAAGACTCATAATTTAAAATCTGCATTAAAACAACAGATGAAGAAACTTTTAACACATAAAGCTTAGAAAAGGGGCCTTGGATCTTCCCATCATCATTTTCAGAAGAACTCTTGCTTCTAGTTCAGGAGAATACATGTGTTTTGAAAATGAATAATAGAAAAGAAATTTGGTCATCCTTCACCTAAAGACACCACAAGATATAGGATAAATATTAATATAACATTCTGGCAGATGACAAAAAAAATTACCAGAAATGTTGTTAACACTGAGCAATATCCTATCAAAATTACTGAAATGTAATTATAAAGTATTCTTTAACATCCAGACAAATATACGGAATCTCTTATAAGCAAAAGAAAAAGTTTTATGTTAGATATCTTTGTATAACAAAATTCTGCATCAGTAAAAAGATATTCAAGATACATAAGGGGAAAATGTGTGAATCAAGGTCATTTTACTCAATCAAGCTATGAAGTGTAAAGGCTATTGATAATTTTTAATATGCAGGAATTATTGTGTTCATAAGCCCTTCCTGAAGAATATACTAGAACACAATTTTTATCCATCCAAAGAGTTATAGGAAAAGTCCATTAAAGGGATGGTGATGAATAATGATTACCCTTAACAGTAAAATTGTGACTAAAAAAATGATTGAAATACAAGTAGCAGAATGGTCTGTAAATGTTAAATGTTCTTACAACACAGAAATGACAGCTAACCAAAATGTCATGACAAGGGGAGAAATGGTGGGAAGTCAAAGTATATTGTTTAAAACTCTTTCACTGTGTTAATGGATTTCAAGTTTTTTTTTTCAAAATGTGTCAAAAATCCACAAAAAATAAAAAGTTGGTATTTTGACTATTTTATGCATTTAATAACATTTTGAGCTGCTTTGTACATAAATGGCAAATTTTTACCTTAAACCTTTGTTATATGGTAATAAATTTACCATTAAATTGAATTTTAGCAAAAAATACTCAAAACATACTAAGTGGCATCAATTAGATTTAAGTATAGATAAATTAGAATCTAATGGCATTGATGCCATAAAAATTTATTACAAAATGTTACACTGTATGGCATACAGAACATCTTTGTTGTTGATAGTGCAAGCCACAGGAAAACATATCCTAACATCGCAGTAAAAGGTTTAAAGCTGACAAATTAGGTAGTGGAAGCTTAACTATATAAAAACACAAAGGTAAACATAAATAAAGATAATATTATTGAACAAAATTGAAAAGTAGGAAAAATGAGGAAAATGCAGGTAAAAGCAGTTACATACCACATAGTTTTTCACTTCATATGAAAGTAAAATGATAGACACTTGTTATATAAATACAAAATAATTATTTAAAAAAACAACAATAAAAAAGAGAAAGAAAAGAACTCATATATTGGAAAAGTAAATGAAACATTACTTAAAACTTAGAATAGGAACTAAACTTACTCTCATACCAGTAAACATTATCGGACTTCATTCGATTAGAAGAACAACGTTTCAAATTGTCTTTGAAAGCAAAATCCAATTTATTTTATTTAAAAGAGACGTACCTTAACTGATTTAGAAATGTTGAAAAATAAAAAGATAGTCAAAGTAAACCATAAAAAGATGAAAAAGTAGCAGTTATCTTCTAGTCTTGAACAGGATGATAAAAGCTGCCTAATTTTCAACTTTCTCATACATCTTCTTTCAAAGCCACAAGAAACAATAAAATAAAATACATATCACACACTTACCATACCTAGAGCATAATTAGGGAACATAGATGACAAAAAACTCTAATATTCATGGAAATGGACAATAAAGAGACACAAACGGAAGAGTTCTCTCTAGAATCCACGCCAGGGCTGAAAGTCAGGTGGGTACACTACAGAGAAGAGGACAGTGTGCCTGGGACCTGCATTAGTGGAAAATGGATTATATCAACTGTCACCACTCTAATTGGGAAATACTGAACATGTAGGTCAGAGCATGGCTACTGGGAATCAAAAGGAAGAGGCTTAGAAATGAATGGGACCAAATGTGATGGTCTTGGGACATCACCACCTCTGGAGAAGGGGACATCTTAGAAAGAGGGATGTCCTTGGGAGACNACATAAAAATTATCTGGGCTGCTTGGCAAAGATGTTAATTCTGAGCTCTCTACAGACAAAATTAATCAGAATAACTCAGGGTTAGGCCTGCACCTTATACACTTTATACACTTAACTATGCCGTACAGAGAAAACTTGAGGATCATTAGAAAATCAGTAAAAAGTTTACAACCAGACTTAACTTCAAATTCAAGAAGAGCACTTATTCATTAAATTGTGATAATTAGAAAGTTATTTAGCCTCTCTCTAACTCATTTTCTTATATGTAAAATAGGAATAATGTCTATACATGGGATAATTATAGATAATGTATGTGTGCTGACCACTATAGCGCATTCAAATAGTAATTGCTCAATAAATGCTTCCTATTATTAATGTACTTTTAAATAACCAGGCGTTGTGTTAGAAACAGAAGTGGTTCACAGTGGATTTCCACTGCTGATTAGGATAGAGACCTTACACCAAATATGTTCCCACCAATCAACTAGAAAAGTTGCTGCAATTAAAAAGAAAAATTACCAGTATAAAGGCATTAGAGAAACAATTACTGTAATAATTAAGACTAGAGGGCCTAAGATTCTAGAATGAGGAGAGCCAATTAGAGATGATCACGTCAAGGAGTATTTCCAAGGGGACATTTGCCAATTCTGAGTGAGGGAACTGGGATAGTCATCCATCAACTCCTATTTGTTATTGATTGACAGTAGTCCCTACTGAGGTGTGGGGAGGAGGTGGAGTTAATTTCTCGGCAATTCCAGCCTGTGGTGTGCAAAGGCAAAAGTGACCTTTTGTAGCTTTGGAGAAAGCCCTGGGGGCCGAGATACAATTACTAGCATTTAAAAGAACTGGAAGTCAGTTAGTGTCTATTGAAGTGATAAAGCCAGAGTGAGATGAACCAGGCACTGATAATATTGGTTAAGGTCCACACTTTAATATACTGATTCGTGCATACNATAAGTACATTATCCTATCAAAGAAATAATATCAATAGAGAGAAAACAATGATATAAAATAGAACCAAAAGGAATTACGCAGTTGAAAAGTATAATAACTGAAAAATTTAAAAAGTCACTAGAGGGTTCAACAGCAGATTTAAGCAGGCAGAAAAATAATAGGTGAATCTGAAGAAAGGTCAATTGAGGTCATTCATTTTGAGGAGCAGAAAAAAAACAAAACAGAAAAATGAACAGTTTCAGAGATTTGATGAGTCTGGGCCGAAGAGGCATACACAAAGGCCGATGAATCAATTTGAGAGACACTTTTTGTAATGATAGGTTTTGTGTCTGTGATCCAAAGTCTATCGGGGAAGGAGCCCATCTCCCTGCCAGTTTCTGCCAGAAGCGAATCATAGCCTGGCATTCTGAAAACCGGCAACCTTGGCACGAACACTGGTGTCATAGTAGGAAGCTATGTTGTGGCTACCCTTCTCAAATGGCTTCACAAGCTACAGACAACTGCAGCAACTGGGAGCTGGAGCCGGAGAGAGAAGTGTGGGTACATACAGACTAATTTGGGAGCCATCAGAAATCATTTATTATCATTTATTTTATTTCATTTATTTGAAATGACCCCATGCTACTGTAATGAACTTACAAAGGTTTACTTTCTTTAGTAATCACAAACTAACATGACCTAAAATATTTGGGTTACATACATCTAAAAAGAATAATAGTACAGAAGCTCTTTAGTACATGCAGTACTAACATTGCAGGTGAAAACAAAACAAAACTCTGTTCAGCCTTTACTATTTTCATTATAGAAACATCGGTAGGTTAGGAGGGAAATATAGTGTTTCATGTTTTGTATGGATCTATTATCTTTTGAATAAAATTATTTTCCTAGGAAGCATAAGAGAGGACTCGGTTCCTTTATAATAATGTACCAGAAAATTTGTCCATTATGTATATGTGTGTGTATATTACATCTCATAAAAATGCTTCAGCCATTCACTCTGGTTTTTGTTATTAACAAGAACTTTTAAGGAATTTTAATTTTCATATTGTTTTTTATTACTGAAAATATACTGCAGAAAAGAATATTTTACAAACTGCTGCAAAATACTGTCCGCTATGAATCCCCCAGAACACATGTGATTTTATTTTTTTTGTCTCCTCAAAACATTAATTTATATTAATTAATTAATTAATTAATTATTAGTTTCCGGTGTACAAAACATTAACTTTAAATTGTTGCAGTTACAGAAAACATAGAACTTTAGATGACCCAAGACATGAAGTTACCAAGGCTGGTTTTGTGCTTAGATGTTTTATGGAACACATAGTAATTTTGAAACTGTTCCCTTGAAGAAGCAGGTTATACTATTACTACTGCTATTAACAACTACAACAAAACGATGACAATAGTACTTAACATTCATCAAACATATGCTGTATGACAAGTACTAGGCTAAGTACTTTTCCTGAATATTCTCATTTAATCCCAATAACAATCCTATAAGGTAGGAACTTTTATTGTCCTCGTTTTATAAATGTGTTAACCTGGTTACTTAGAAAACAAAATGAAAACAAATGCTTATGTACTAACCCTTTATTGGGGAATTTAAGCAAGAAAGCTGGAGTCAGTTATAAGAATAAGTGAAAAAAAGAGAGAGAGTAAGTATACGAGAGTATGTTAGTGAGATGGTCACAGTTTCATGACAAGAAGACCTGTAGGCTATCTTCAGGGAAGCTCTATGAAGCTGCTATGTACCCAAACAGTGCAAAAGAGGAGATGTGAGGAGAAATTATCCATCTGATCCTGTCTCCCATTGGTCAAGATTTATCCCACTGAGTATTAACTCCCCCACACACCTAGGTTTTGCGTACTTGGGCCCCAGCCGGATCCTGTGATATTGCACATATACGTGTGAGCAGGGAAGCCCCACGGGGAAGCAAGCAGCGTGTAACTGTGGTGTAAGTTGTGTGTGCCCACAGGTAAAGGTCCCTTGTCCTCAAATGCATACTAGGGGTACATATATTTAGCCAGTGTACAAACTCACAGGTTCTCTGAAATGTGGTGTGAGGGCAACTGTGGAGGGAAGGATCAAGTAGAAGATCCTGAAATTGCCTCTCTGCCAGTCAGGATAGTAAATCAGAAGCAATCCTGGTGTTAAAGGCACCATTAAAGGATTGAAGGATGCAGGGTGATGTTTCCTGTCTATTCCCATTCAATTCACCAGACTGGCCCCAGGGTAGGGGGATGGGGGGACAGGGAATATGGATCATGATAAATGACAGTGGAACACAGTAACCAGGTGGTAGTCCCAATTACAAATAGCTTGGCATGTTTACTAAAGATAATCTACACAGACTCTGGCATGTGGTTTGTGGCTGTTAATGTATTTCTCTTGGTTCATATCCATAGGAAAGACAAAAACAATTTACTTTTATGTGGCATTTTTTACTTGTCTTAGGCATCCTAAGAACTCACGCAGCTTTCTGGCTAATAGTAAACCAAATGATATATTGTATCAGGGCCCATCGTTATTGGGTATCCAATATACTGTTGAATACCCATGCAAGAAGCAGAGATCTCAGCCAGGGCACTGGCACCTGCTAATCACTACATGCCACATTGAAGGTCAAGAGGGTAAAAATAAACAGAATCACCTGTTCCTCCATCTTGGCTCCAGCCTTCTTGCCCCCTACCTCCAGCAGAAGAGGCTAGATGTCTTGAGCAAAACGGCTTGAACAACACAAGATTGCTCTGAAATCCTGGGCACCTGGGGGAGGGATACCTATCCACTTTCCATTGTGATCTTGAGAGAGCACAGGTCTTGATGCTGAGGAATCTTTTTATCCTTTTACTCTCACCACATCACATACAGTTTATAGATAAGCAATGTCCCTCCCGTCTCCTCCCCCAGCCCCCATCAATGATCATGGAACCCTTCCATTCTCTCCAATGTGCTTCTTCACAGCAAACATATTATTCTTGCTGCCTAGGAGAATGTGGAGTCATAGGAGCTAAGAAAATAATTGTTTTATGGAGGGAATAATGATGAAGCCAAATATTTCTGAGAGGTCACATAAGATAATAGCAGAAGTTTTTTCTTAATATTTCTCACAAACTGTGTAGTCAAATCCTTAGTAAGAGTCTTTTCAGGGAAATTTTAGGAAGAGCAGACAGATGGGAGTGAGTTGAGTGAGTGGGAGGTGAAGCAGTAAGTACTACACTAAGCTGTGAAACAGAGGAAAGGGTTCAGAACTGAGGAATATGGGGTCAAAGGAGTATTTTATTCACGCGCAAAGTACTTCAGTACTTTTAAATATTTATGTAATGATGATAAAAATAGAGGAGATGACAAATGCATGAGAGACTAGGGCCCATCAATAGCATGAATTATTTGCATTCTTCAAATCATCTTCCCAGACTCATGGAGCAGCAAGTGTTTGCTGGAAGTAGAACTTGGGTTTTCTGACATTTTGTAAGTTATTCTTTCAAACACATTCTTTGGAATATATCAACTCTTTCTGATCTATGTTTGTAGAGGTATTTTTAAGGTGTCTTCCAAAATCAGGCACTTCAATGGGTCCACTGACACATGGAGTGCACCCTCAGCAGTTATGCTTTTACTAGACTAACCCATCCCTCTGCCACAGGAGACTGGTACAGAATGGGCAAATGACCTGAGCTGGACTAATCAGGTTGGCCTTCCTGGGGATTTGGAATTGGCTTCAAATTGAATAGAGGAATTGTAACTTAGGAGCTGTGGTCTAAGAAGCAGAGAAATCTGTTCTGCAGAGATAAAGTAATTAACCAGATTAATAGGGTGTCTAGTGATTGTGAAAGGGCATGAGCTTGTCTCTTTTTCTCCTCATTGTGTCCCTGACATTTGGTACTATGCTGGAATTACAGTAAATGCTTACTAAATATTTGTTAAATGAATGAGTGAAAACTGAATTAATGAACTGTTCAGGTTTATGTACTGGTAAAATAAATATGATGACATATGTTATTGGTCATTATCGTCTCTTTCTCTGAAGTGTTAGTTATCCAAAGATTCAAATATGGATTTAACATTATCAGAGCTGCAAAATCTCCCAAGTGAGATGTTATGGGGGAAAAAAAAAAAAAGAAAATACATGTCTATGGCTTTTATTAATGTTCATAAAATCATCAAGTCACTTCCTGGCATTGTTTCATTGTCAATCTCAATTTAATTAATTTA
>NW_017731953.1:17757-24644 GCF_001890085.2 Hipposideros armiger
TAGACAGTTCAGTATAATCTAGCATAACATGTTGAGGAAAAAGAATGAAAAATAGCTGGATATGTAGACAAAGTCCAGATAATGAAGGCCTTTGTTCCAGGAACTCTTGTATGCTTTGTATAGTCCTAGGAGATTTTATCTTTAGAGTAGGGAATCAGTAAGGGTTTTAATAGGGAAGACACATAACTATATTTCTTTATTAAACATTTTATTGATTTATGATAAAACAATACTATGGAGGGTTTTATTCAATGAAATTTAAACCAAAAAATTAAACTTGTTAATAATTCTATGATATTTTATTGACATTTAAAAATGTACCATTAGATAATAGAAACAGATGAAGGTGTACAAATTAAAACCTCTCTCTATCCCCTACCACTTTCACTCATTCCCAGTCCCTTCACAAAATTAATCATTGTTAACAGTTTTTGTGTGAGTGCTCCCAGAAAACACACACATACACCTACCCCGTCATCTATCTGTATTTTAAGATTTCTACATATTTACTTACCTGTCTGTCATTAACCTATCACCTTTCTATGGATCCATTGATACATCCATCCTCAAGCTATTTATCTATCCATGTATCATCTATTGATTATTAGTAATCTTTGTGACTTGTTTAATGATGTTTTTGAGTACAGCAAAATTATAAAGACTATGTTATTTAGATAGATAGACTAATCATCTGGATTTCATTTTGGGGTAAATAATTGGTAAGGATCTGGTTTATTTTTTTATTTTTTTAAAGATTTTATTGGGGAATTGGGGGAGGGGAACAGACAAGTTGCTGTCCTTTTTTTTTNTATATATATATATATATATATATATATATGACAGAAAGTGCTGTTTATTTAAGACACTTATCTCACTGTATTAATAGTAGATGGTGCAAAGGTATACCAAGCAAAGGCAAAAATAATGAAGGGACTGTTACTTTGGTGACTAATGAGGTAGAATTTAGAATTTAGAAATTAGGATAAAAGTACTAAATGAGAAAAAATAGAACACTTTGTACTGCTAAAATACTATTCACAAGTATTATTACAGCAATTTTGCATATCTACATTCCAAATAGCACAGCATAACCTTAATAAAGCAGAAATATATGCAAGGCCCAATGAACTAACTAGTACACTAGTCATAGAAGATATTATCATATTCTTCTCAGTCTAAAGAGAAATAAAATGGATACAAAAATAAGTTAGACTATAGAAAACCTAAACAATTTTAATAATGTATATTTTATGGCTATATATCAAACTTTGTTTTCCCAAAACAGGTAATGATATTCCTTTTCAAAGGAACATTCACAAAGTCGATCATATAAAGAGATACCAAATTTTAAAATTAGAAATAATGTATTATCATGCTCAGATCACAATTTAATAAAATCAATAATTATTGACAAAACCAAAAATAATGAAGCCATATACTTGTACTTATGTAATGCACTGTGAGTATAGTTTACTTCAAAAAATATTGTTTAAAAACTTCCAAAAATGATAACGAATGCAAATGCAAAGGAACAAGGTGAGAGTTTGATGAGACTTTCACATGCAGATCTGGGAAAATTTGATAATTTAAAAATAATAATAATTAGGGACTTCCATTTCCAGCCATGACAAAACAACTGGTTCTGAACCTGACCTGATGTAAACACCTAGAGTACTGGACAGAATACTCGTATGTGAAATGACTATATTCAGACATTGGACATGGATAATAGGCAGCACTGGACCATTATCTCCAAGAAAAGCTAACAAATGAAGCAATCCCTACAATAGCTCTGACTTTCTGCTGGAGGCATCATAGAAAGAAGGAACACCCCTCCCCCACCTCCCCCTCCACCCACCCCCTGCCAAAAAAAAAAAACCATGGAAGACCTGCTGATTTGAGAAGACAGAGGTGACCTTTCAGAAATTTGCTCAAAGACATCCCACATGAAAGTGGTGGATTCAACCCTAGGCAGTATTCAATCCCAGGCATTCTGGCTTCAGAGTTTATGATCTTCGCTGCTACTCTGTCTTGCATATATTGCACTCTAGCTTATAGGATTCAGTGCTATCAAGTAGAATCCAAAATTCAAAGCTTAGCTGAATTTTCTCTTGGAACCAGAGTAAGACAGTCAATTCAAGCAAGAAAAAAATATAATTGCCTTGGGAAATTACAATGTTGGTTAACTTTCTCATAGTTCTAGACATATTGTTTTCATTAGAAGCCTTTTGCACCATTGAACTAGAGTATGCCCTATAGCTGCATCAATAGCATAATTAATTATTTTTTATTGAAAGATGTTTATGTATCAGGAATAATTTAGTTAAGCTTCCACAATCTGAGAATAACATGTTGATCAATCAAGTTTATAGCACAATGGACTGACAGACCATATGGAGTAGGCTAATGTACTTTAAACAGCTTAGCTGGGAAGTAGAGGGCGCACTTGTATGCAAATATTCATTCACTTGTGTTTTCTCAAGAAAAGTTCTAACACCAAACTTAGACAGGGTTCTGATACTGAAATTGACTCAATCTGCAGCAAAATTAAATGAAAGCCTAAAATAACAAAAAGTAAAACCTCAGTGAAAATAATGGAGTAACGTCCTTAAAAAATTCTCTCCATGAACGCTGGCAAAACTTGTTAGAATCAACTTTATAAGAACTCTCACAATTAAACAAAGGCTTGTAGCAATCCAGGAAGCATTTATTCAAGAAAAACAGCTGAACCTCTATAAGAACAGGAGCTTTGCGGCATTTTTGGTTACTCTATTTCCATCTTCCATTTCTTAACTCTACAGCATCCTTGAAAACCTAATATCAGTGAAAAGAAATCAAATGGAGTCACTGGAGGGGCTGAAAGGAAATTCAAAACCTCAATTCCAGAGAATCATCATTATTTGACATGTCTGGTGGGTCAGTGGAAGGCCTCATTTTCAAGACTGGTTTTATTTGAACCACTTCAGAGCAAGCTTAATACTAAAAGCCTTTTTTACATGGGGCTGTTTGTTTAAAAAGGAGATTAGAGGCAATTAATTAACATCATGACTGCCTGAGGCAGTGAAAAACAGTTGGGGACAACAATAGGCTAGTCCGAGAAACTTTAAAGGAAAATCAGGATACTTTGCTGTCTATAGAGGGCTTAGAAAAAGTCCTACCTATTCCTGGGACTGTAGAAGGCCACACCTACGCACAGGGTCCTGTGCATGCCTGGGGTGGGCACCTGCTTAGGAAAGTACTGAGAAGGCCCTGAGTTCTCACCTCAGACTCGCACTTAAGACTCTCCCCTCAGATTCTGTACAAACAGGAAATGAGGCTAAAGCAGAGCTGCCAACTGCCTGGCTGAGTGTTAAAGATGTGTCCGAATATACATGCAGAGTCCTCTAGCAAACTCATTATAGACATTTAAGGAAATTTCTGTCCAATCATTAGGTGAGCACTAAGATAACCAACAATAGATTTTAATGGTCATACATTAGTCTGCAAAAAAACACAGACGTCACAGAACTATTTTGAAAGTGTCACTACATAAACAACAATTAACATCAACGACAATAAACCCAAGGGAGGGAAAGATCTAACGTCCAGAGTTACCATATAAATTATTTAAAATGTTCAGGTTTCAACAAAGAATTATAAACATGGAAAGGAACAAGAAAGAAAGGCCCAAGCACAAGAAAAAAAAAAAAAAGCAATCAATTGTAACTGTCTCTGAGGAAGTTGGGCATTGGATTTACTTAGGAGACAAAGACTTTAAATCAGCTATTTAAAATACAGTCAGAGAACTGACAGGAATGATGTAAAAATAACTAAANAAAGCTGCATTTTAAAATTCCCAACACACCATGGCTTAGAGATTTGATGACCCCAAGCACTCAGGGCAGTTGACTTATTAACCAAAAGACAGTGTTTAACCTCTTGTGGTTCTCACCAGGCAAAGGCTTTCTGACTTGTCAGATTCACCTCTCTCTATGTTATTAGGGTCTGAGAAATTATTTTTTTATAGGGAAACAAGTTACTCAATCGATATTATAATAGCCCCACCCCTCTGTCAAGATGAGGATTGATTGTTTTAGCTTAACCATGCATATAGGAATAATTTCTGATAAATGCAAACAAAAGCAACAGTTGTTCTTTATCTATGTCATTTGACTCTAATTCCTCTAAGATCATGAACATAGTATATTATATAGTCTAGTCATGAAATATTAGTTAATTTCTTTGGTCAGGGTTCATTTGCAAAGACTCTAATGCTCTCGAGCAGGTTTGAGCAGAGATACATTTATTACTGAATATTTAATGGCTTATGAAATCTTTAGAGTTGCTGAAGAGATAGTTTCAGTGTAAATCAATACTTCAGGCCAACTCTTCCACCGTGGACTGTGGACAAGCCAATCAACTGAAGAGATTTCTTTCATTGCTGTCATTCAGGGCCAGCCCTGACAGGCTCTGTTATGTAAGAGCTATCAAATTTTGGCTGGTGACAGAATATCATGCAGAAAAAAATACCGTTCTTTCTCTGCTAACTATAGAACTGATCATATTTTTTGCTCCTTGGGTAGCTGGCCATAGGGAATTTCCTAAAAAACCATAGGTGTAGTTAAGGCTAAGGCAACAAAGTGGTAGGAACCGGGACTCTGAGGATCCTATTTATGCAAGTTATTCATCTTTTCTTTCTGCCAGGGCCCATCTCATGTTCAACATCCACTGAACAATGACACGCTCCTGCACATGGTTCAATGGATGAAATAGTTCCGTTCACAATGAGCAGTTTGAGTGCCATAATCTCTTTGTATTTCTGGGTCCCAGGAATACAGCCTTCACTGAATATAGTTCGTCTTTACTGAAGTTTAATAGTAAGCGAGGGGCAGTTCTACACCACGGTTCTTCTTTAGGATTGCCACGAGACACCGTATTACATTTCTCTATGTCATGCATTCATTATCACTGGAACTGCTTTATTGTAAGGCTTAAGTGGTGGGACAGGTTATGCCATAGTTTGGACCTGCTGTATAGCCTTCTTTTGCTTTGGGCATGACTTAAATCTGGCAACCTTATGGGTTTCCCAGTAAATGGGTGGGATAGTGAACTCAAGTATGATATATGTGGCTTCTAAAATCCAAAAGGGCCTGATAAATATTGTGCTTCATTATTGTACAGTGTAATGTGTATCAACTTTTCTCTCACTTTAGAGATGATACCTTACATGTCTCAGACCAGTGGACTCCTAGATATTTCACTGATGTGGCAAGCATCTGAATTTTGGGGGATTTACTGCCTATTTTCTCTCATGCTGTGTTTTAAGGCACCTGTGATTCCTCCCATTTTATGCTCACCTGATCCATCATACATAATATCAATATAATGGATGACATGATATTATGTATGATATCTAAATGATCAGTATCTCTCTGGACTATATATAATAATATTTGAGAGCAAGAGAATTGACATAGCCCTGAGATAAGACAGTGGAAGTCTGCTGCTCTTCTTAACATTTCTGCACTATTATAATTATTTTCCATAATTGGGACACGAAAAAAACATAGCCTAAGTCAATAGCTACACATCAGGTGCCAAGGGCATGTTAATTTGCTATTGGAAAGATAGTTAGATGAAACAGTTGAATACTCCAAGGTATATGGAATTACTTTTGATTCCTACATATATCTTTTTATCAAATCAATTTATCTATCACCTGGCATTATAAGCCCTAACATTAATTGGTTGATCTTAATATTTTGGAATTNAAAGACCAAAATAGCCAACACAATATTGACGAAGAACAAAGTTGAAGGACTGACACTAACTAACTTTAAGACTTAATATGAAACTATGGTAATTAAGATGGCATGGCAAAGGCAAAAGAAGACAGGAGATCAACTGAATAAAATAGAAGGCTTAGAAATAGGCCAACACAAATACAATGAACTAATCTCTGACAAGGGAGTAAAGGCCATTTAATGGAGAAAGGAGTGATTTTTCAACAAATGGACATCTGTATGCAAAAAAAAAAAAATCTAGACTCAGGCCTTACACCTTTTACGAAATTGATTAAAATAGATCATAGACCTAAATGTAAAATAAAAAGAAAATTTAATCTTATAAATCTAGAGGTAAACTAGATAAAATATGTTATATTGGATTTGGCCATGAGTTTATAGATATGACACAAAAACCATTATCCCTTATCTTTTATCAAAGAAAAATTGATACATTAGACATTATTAAAATTAAAAACTACTCTGTGAAACATACTATAAAGAGAATAAAAAGACAAGCCACAGATTGGGAAAAGTATTTGCAAAACATATATCTGATAAAGGATTTGAATCCAAAATATACAAAAAAACTCTAAAAACTCAAAAAGTATTGAGTTGACAAACAACCCAACTTAAAATAGGCAAAATACCTAAAAGACACATCATCAAAAAGGATATACAGATTGTAAATAACTATATAGAAATAAACTTGACATCATTTGTCATTAGGAAATTGCATATCAATACAACAATTAAATGCTACCATACCTTTCAGATTGGCTAAAGTCCCCCAAACTGACAATACAAATTGCTGGTGAGGATGCAGAGCAAAAGAAACTCATGCACTGCTACTGGGAACGAAAAATGGAATAGCCATTTTGGAAGACAGTTTGACAGTTTCCTACAAAGCTAAACATAGTCTTACCATGCAATCAAACAATTGTGCTCTTCGGTTGTTCCCATTTGATTTGAAAACTTATACCCACACAAACCACACAAAACCCTGTATAAGAATGTTTGTAGCTGCTTTATTCATAATTGTCCAAAACTGGAGCAACGAAGATTTCCTTCAAAAGGTGAATGGATAGATCAATGGGCATACCCATACAATGGAACATTATAGGG
>NW_017731953.1:27149-28464 GCF_001890085.2 Hipposideros armiger
TTAAGAAATTAGCCAAAACTTCAGTTATCTGCAGGCTTGACAATGGCTGAAGGATATATTTCTAAATGACTCACATGTCTGACAAGTTGGTGCTGACTATGGACAAGAGACCTCAATATCTTGCCAATTGGAAGTCAACAAAGGATTTTTTGAGGATCCTCAAAACATAGCAGCTAAATTCCCCAAGTAATCCTAGAGAATAAGGTATAAACTGCAATGTCATAAAAATGATTGAGCGTTAGAAGTCACATGTGGCCATTTCTGTAATATCCTATGGAGTTGATTACAAAGGTCAGCCCTACTAAGCACGGAAAGAGTGTACAGCACAAGAGTGTAAATACCAGAAGTCAAGCACCATTGATAACCATCTTGGACACAGTCTGCCATAGCAGGACAAGAGGAGTCAGCAAAAGCGGTAGAAAAGGAAGCGTCAGAAATTTAAAGAAGAACTAAGAGAGATCGGTGTCTCAGAAATAAAAGTAGGTATTTTATGAATCAAAAAACAGTTTTGGAAGGAACAAATATACAAATAGGATAAGAACGAAGAAATATGCATTGGATTAGACTTTTAGGTACTTAATGGTGCATTTTGCCAACATTATTTCAAGGAAGTGGAGAAGAAGCTATGGCCCAGGTAATTGCAGCATGCTTTGGCATATGAGGAGCAGGATTCTAGGACTCAAGCTGCTTCATTTGCAAATGTTGATGAAATCCAGACTTTGGTTAGTGTAAGAAATTAAATAGGGGTTGGTTAAGAACTGGCTTGGGACAACAGAGGGCCCTGGTTTGGATCCCACATATGAGGGCCAGTGACGCTGCCCTCTACAGCTAAGATGCTGAACAACAGCTCAACCTGGAGCTGGGTTGCTGTGAAATGATGGTGCCAACTTAGGCCAGTGAAGCAACGTCCTCCACAACTAGACTGAAGAACAAAAAGACAGCAACTTGTCTGTCCCCTTTCCCCCAATTCCCCAGCACTGTTCCCATCCCCCAATTCCCCAATAAAAATCTTAAAAAAAAAAAAGAAATTCAATAGGAGTAAAGAAGGGAATAGATGATCATTCAATTGAGTAGCTATTACTAGAAGATAGAAATGAGAAATTACATTAAAAACACAGTATACTAATATGAAATGGAGCTCAAAAATAGATCAAAACCTAAAGGATATTTAGCATTACTAACAAAAATTTTGGCAAAGAAAGTCTAATATGTATTAACAAGTTCCCAGCCACCAAACTAGGGTATACCTAAGATGCTGGAAACTAAGAGAAGAAGATAATAGAGGCAAGGATGAATAAGGGCTAGGCAGGATGAT
>NW_017731953.1:29582-32624 GCF_001890085.2 Hipposideros armiger
AAGCAAAGCAATGCAGTTAAGGCTTACAGAACTGACTTAAGATTTGAAAATGTTTCCGATCTAAGTCATAGAGGGAGTTTTTGCCTTCCAAAACAAAAACATTAACACTCTTTGGAATTTACAGAATTTAGGGGCTTCACATTATAACATTCCCAATATTTAAGATAAATGCAAGTTTACTTGACATATAAGGAGCTATGCTAAAAGGAAAAGATTAATGGAGTCCAAATCTGAGGTTACCTAGATGTTGGAATTTTCAGTCAAGGACTTTAAAGCAGCTGTTATAACCATGCTCAATAAGCTTTAAAAAAAGTTCTTAATGAATAAAAATATAGGACATTTCAGCAGAAAAATGGAAAATATAAAGGAGAGACAGGGATATTTCTGTAAATATAAAATATATACTTGATATAAACAATTCACAGGATGAGCTTATTTGGAAGATGGAGATGACAAAAGAAACAGTCAATAAAAATTGTTCAATCTGAAGTAGTGACCAAAATTATGAAAAAAATTAACAGTACTAGGGACCTGTGCAAAAGGTCTGTCATACAGGTAATTGTAGTCCCAGTCAGAGAGGAATAAATGGAGAAAAGAAAATATTTTAAGATATAATGACTGAAAACTTTCCAAATTTGGTGAAAGACATAAATTTACAGCTTTAAGAACTTAGCAAACCCTTAACCAAAAGAAAAACCATGCCTAAGCACATCACAAATTGCTGCAAATCAAAGAAAAAGAGAAAAAAAAATAAAGCAGAAAATATGACAGGGAAATAATGATTTCAATGGTTACATATTTTTCAATAGAAAATATTGAAGCTGGAAGANGTGATAGCACAGTTTGCTGGCCTATGGATAGAAATGTCATGTTTTATATAAGAAGGAATGCTAGACATCATTTCAAAGAGGGTTCTTCACCGACATCTCATGGCTCAGACAGTCTGTTCTGGAAGAAATGCTCTGCAATAATTTTACCCTTGGATATATACATAATTATATATATATATATATATACAACCAAAAATAAAATTAATATTTTTAAATATATATATTATAGTATTACATATTATATACTATTACATACTATATTATAATATATATTATAGTACATTATATATATTTTTTTCATACACATACACAAGTATAATTTTTTTTTAGTTCCTCAAATATGTTTTAGAAAACATAAGGATATACACTATTCAAATAAACAATTATGCCCCCTTCTCTCAGCAACGATTATTTCAGGATCATTGAAGATTCCAACTGGTCAGCTTTATTAAAATGCTTCTTTTGGCTTCCTTTAGGAATAGTTGCTTTAATCTATACCTCTTGTGTGACCAATTTGGGATATGTTTGTTTTCTTCTCCATGATCATTTTCAATGGCACAATTTGTAATTCAACTTCCTTTAAGAGCTACTAAAAACAGTGGCATCTAATCTGATTGCATGAGGATGCATTAGGGAAATTATCCCAGGAACAGAGGAATAGAAAAGCAGAGCCCTACTGTGATCAGAGTGCAGTTAGACCTTCAACGCTGGACGCTATAAGAAAGAGTTATCTCTTAGAGGAAGCCTACAATGAGATTAGCTATTGCAGGTTCAAAGTCAGAGTAGGCATTGGCAAACTGAAGTTTGCTTTGAATTTGACCTCAATAAGCCTGTAAACAAATATTTAATACTGTTTTTATGTGCTGAAATTTAGAAACCATCATACTGTAAAGATGCTTGAAAACACCAAAAGCCTCAACTAATGTAATATGCCTTAGGAATTAATATACGTACATAATATATATTAAGTACTTAATATGTGCTATGAACTTTTCATGGATTCTTTCATCTAAAATTAAGATATTTCATAATGCTACATAGTCAACAATATAGCTAAAAATACAAAGATGGATAATATTAATTGTTGAGAATGTGCAACAATTGGGATTTTCACTTTTGGTGGGAAAATAAAATGGCACAATTAGTTTGGATACAGATCTGGTATTTTCTTATAAAAATAAGATTACTCCTACTCAGCAATTCTAATCCTTTGTAGTTACTCAAAAGGAATAAAAAAGTAGGTTCACCAAAAGATTTTTGCAAGATTGGTCATAGCATATTTATCCTAAAAGGCCTGAATTGGAAACAGCCTGATGTCTATCAGTGGAAGAANCTACACTAGAAAAAAATTATGTAGAAACTACATATATAATATGTATTTTAATTTATATATAAGCTATGTCTATATTTATTTCTTTATTATATTATTTATATTATATATATTATATACACCTATATTTTGTATATATATTTATATAGAAACTATATATATAAACTACATATGGATGTGTACACAGATATACATATATGCACATGTATACATATATGTATATGTGTGTGTGTGTATATATATATATATATACACAGAGACAGAGAAACTGAGAGAATGAATAATATGGTTTCACTATTTGTCTCTTTCACAACATAAAACAATTCCAATTTAATTATCATCCTTGAATTAAAATTAGATGACACTGTACTTTTATGAAGAAAACAGGTGATGAGGCAAACACTTAACTTGACTTTGAGCAGTGTCACTGCTCTCAGATAAGCCATGATTAGCTGAGTGTGACCCTCATGAAAGTTAGCAAGCTTTATGACAGAACAAAGAGATGGGAACGACATAAACTGAGGGGGTTGTTCCAGAACAAACCTGTGACTTGAAAACTCTCCAAAAACTGGGGTACACTGAGGGAGCTAATTTCACACAAATAGGTCACACTCATCTATATATAAAAATTAACCTAAACTATTTTTAGGCATGGTTTTGCAAAATTGGAAACCACTTAGGTTACTTTTTAAAATTTTCCCAGTAACATGGCATACTTCTTGATGACAAGGGACATATCTCATTCATCTTTTTTTCTCTAACATCATTTATCCTAATAACAATATGTTGCTGAATTGATAATGGCTCCTTCAAACACAGACCTTTTATCTCAGAAGAAAAATATAAAGTATAATTATGTGTATAATTACATACGTGTACACA
>NW_017731953.1:36344-40272 GCF_001890085.2 Hipposideros armiger
CTTTAAAACAAGCCTCAATAAATTTAGAAAGATTAAAATCATAGAGTATGTTATCTGACAACATTGGAATTAAATTAGAAATCAATAACAATATAATACCTAGGAAAACTACAAATATTTGAAATTAACAACACACTTCTTAATAATCTGTGGGTAAGACCAAGTGACACTAGAAAATATTTTTAACTAGTAATGAAAATGTAACATACCAAAATTTATGGGATGCAGCTAAAATATCAAATATACCCAACATATTTTTAAACCCTGATAACTAGAAATATTCCATTTAATAAAATACCAGCAATACAAGAATAGAGCTAGTAACTCTTGAATTTTGTAATAATGGGCTTTGACTTCTAAGTCTATTGTCAAGATATATGCAATTACACTAGCAACATTTAAATAAAGTCTCTTTTACAAAGTTTTCCAGAGTTCACAGTCCATAAATTTGCTTTTTCCATATACCCAGGGGCTTTGATCCCCAACAGCTACTTGGATAATAGTTGTCAAGAATAAGATCCATAATTGCAAAAGCTCCTGTGATCCATGGACAGGCCTATTCTGCTTTCTGAAGTCTATGAACAGGCAAATTATGGAAAAGGGGTTGATTGAAATAGAGTCACCACTTTGTTCAATCACTAATAGCTCCCATGCAATTCTTGGCTTTTTTAATCCCTGGGTAAAGCATATCACATTCTGAGTCTTTGTCTTTCTGTTTCCATGGTATTGGCAACATTCACCTTCCCAGTTGAACACTTCTATATTTTTAAATGATTGTTCCAAAGCTTAATGCCTCTGAGTCTTACAAATAAATGACTCATGACCAATCTGATTAATAAGACATTACTCCAACTCTATTTCAATGTGTCTTATATTAACATGCCATTTCAATACATGCCTTGGGCAAAGCTCCTCAGGGTTGCAGGAGAAAGGGGTGTTCACCTCCAAATTCACCAGACCCAAAGGCAAAAAGCAGCAGGTCAGAATGTTTAGATGTCAATGGAAAGCTACAAATGTTATCTACTTGGCACCAATGAAAAAAGAAAAAAAAANTGGAGACAGCAGAGTTGTCTCAGAGGGTCACCTAACAGCAGAGGGTCAGGCAAGAAAGGAGCAGAAGAAAAGAGAGTGCTATATAAGTAATAGGACACAGACAGCACATTAAGGTTCAAGACCAGAGGAAGTGGTTTCCATCCTGACTCATGAAAGGCTGAGAACAGGTTTATCTGATCAGGACACTTGGCTACTTGACAGTGAACATTAAGAGTTGGGAAGTGTGCAGCCTAAAAGCAGCCGTCTTGAGAAGTCACTATTCTGAGGAAGGGGGGTGCACCTCCAAAGAAAGGCATCACTTGGGTTGTAAGAGGGAAAGAAAGAAGTGGCAGAAAGCCCATCTAAGGAAATGAATTATTTTCAAAGAATTTGATGAAAACAGATTAAAAAAACCAACCACATGCTTTATTAAAGAAACTGCACTTCACTGTGGAAACAGAAGCTAGTGAAGTTAAGAATTTGTTGAATTTTAGGAGGAAATTTAATAAACCTTATTCATACTCCCTCCACCTGCTTAGGATCACTTGCTATTGATTATTCAACAAATTTATCGGACATCTTCATGAACAGAATAAGGAACCCCAAATCCATTGAAAGACATAAGAAGAACATACACACACATACACACACACACACACACACGCTTGTGTCAGAGAATATCATGTAGCACAACATTCCACTATGAATTAAATAATCTAGTTGGAGGTATGAAAAAACATAATGAATTAAAGGTGATAAACTGAATAAAAATCTTAAAAATAATAGAGACTTCTAGTTTCAGGCTTACCATACAAGAGTTTGGACATTATCATTCCTGTCCGTATAACAAGTGAACAATGATAAAACTGAAAATCAATGACTTTTCTTGGTCTCATTAGACAACTGAGGTTACAGGGCAAACGGCCCCAATGAAACCTGGAGAGACAAGTGAACCCATAGTCAGAGTTGAGATGAGGGAAGCTAGTTCCTCCAAATAGAAAATATACTCTTTATCTGGTGTGATAAAGTAAACTTATCACAGAATATCTAGTAAAATAAATACTAAACTGGGGAAAATATANACACTCTATCAAGCTCCATTTTCATCATCTCCACCAATCTGAGAATTGTGAGATCAATGCGTTCATTAAGTCCTTCTCTCTGCATCGATGGCTCTCAGTTGTGGTGACAGGACAGAAACAACTGTGCTGCTTGTGGGTATATTACACACCTGGGTCCTATTTCTGAACTGTTATCAATAACGTTATTCATAGCTTGACTATGCTAGAGAATATACAACTGAAGAGGAGCTACCCTGAGAGGATAGCATCTGTGACCCTCGATGCAGAGAGGATGAGGCTGTTTTACTGCATCACACTGACCTCCCAGCCCTCCTGTTTTACCTAATGTCTCCTCTCTTTGCTATTTCTTACCATTGGTAGAAAATGTAAGGCTAACCAAAATGACCCGACAATCCTCCTCTCCTCCCTACTTTTGACTTGCAGTGACATATCTTGGCAGGTAATTTAATGTATATATGTATGCCTAAATATGGAGAGATGGGGAGAAGTCAGGAAATAATAAGTAAAAATAGCATTGCACTAATCTATAATTATTAATAATAATTCAGAAATCTCAACAATTTGCAAACCACAATCCAACAATGCCTGTTAGAGATAGGAGGATGCAGAATATAACTTAATTTGTCTACACTGGATATACAGCTAAATAAAAACGTTCTCCCTGATTCACTGTGGAGCTTCCAACTTCAGTTTAAGAGGCATATTTTCCCTGAAAAATAAGTCCGAAAACCACATTACTTTTTAGTACTCTCAATAGTTCTTGTATTTGAAGTACCTGTGATTTGTTTAAACTGGGCAACCTACTCTAAATACTACAGATTTAAAATACATTAGAATATCAAATCTTTTCTGCCTGACAACTTTCCAGCTGTTCTACAGGGAACATAAGATTATATTAAAGCGTACACTCCTAGNCCCAGGAGAAGGATTGTTGGGTCATATGGTAATTCTATTCCTAGTTTTTTTGAGGAACCTCCATACTGTTTTCCACAGCAGTTGCACCAATCTGCATCCCCACCAACAGTGTGTGAGGGTTCCTTTTTCTCCACAGCCTCTCCAACACTTACTATTTGTCTTGTTGATAATAGCTATTCTAATAGGTGTGAGGTGATATCTCATTGAGACTTTGAGTTGCATTTCCTTAATAGCTAATGAAGTTGAGCATCTTTTCATATATTTGTTGGCTGTTTGTATATCTTTTTGGCAGAAGTGTCTGTTCACATTCTCTGCCCATTTTTTAATTAGATTGTTTGGGTTTTTTTTGTTGTTGTTGAGTTGTATGAGTTCTTTATATATTTTGGATAGTAACCCTTATTAGAGGCATTGTTTGCAAATGTATTCTCCCATTTAGTTGGTTGCCTCTTTGTTTTGTTGAAGGTTCATAGACACAGATAATAGTTTAGTGGTTACCAGAGGGTTAAGGGGGAAGGGATTGGTAAAAGAGGGTAAAGGGGATCAAATATATGGTGATGGAAGGAGAACTGACTCTGGGTAGTGAGCACACAATGTGATATATAGACGATGTATTGTAGAAATGCACACTTGAAACCTATGTAACTTATTAACCATTGTCACCCCAATATATTTAATTAAAAAAATAAAAATAAAAATCTAAAACAAAGAATGGGGATAATAAAATAAATCAGACCATTTTATAAAAAAGAAAAATACTGCATGATCATTTATATGTGGAATCTGAAAAGGTAAATCTCATAGAAACAGAGAGTAGAATAGTGGTTGCCAGGGCCTGGCTGGTGGAGGAAATGGGAAGATATTGGTCAAAGGGTCAAGTTTCAGTTGTTCAGAATGAATGC
>NW_017731953.1:42718-43427 GCF_001890085.2 Hipposideros armiger
ATTCTCCAACCTTCAAGAATGAAGGGAAAATAGAGTTTTCCAAATAAAGAAAAACATTATGATCAGACTTTCAGTACAAGAAATGATGAAGTCTTTCAGTCTAAAAAGAAATTATACCATATGAAAAGTCAAACCTTCCAAAAAGAAAGCAGAACATCTGAAATGATAAATATCAAGTTAATTATAGAAGGCTATGTGTTCCTCTTAATTTATTTTAAATTTTTGTGACTATGTAAAACAAAACAAAAAACATATCCAGGTGAGGTTTATAATATATGTAGATGTAATATGGAAAATATCATAAAGAATGATGCCAGGAAGGGAAAGAGTAAATGAACTCATACAAAGTTGCAAAGGTTTTAAGTTCTGTGTTAAATGGTAAAATATTAACTCTGTGTAGACTGTGAAACATTAAGTATGTGTATTGTAATATAAACAACTACTAAAAATAGTACAGAAACATATACCTAAATGTATAGATAATTAAAATAGAATTCTAAAAAGTATTTGATAACACAAAAGTGGACAAGAAAGGAGAAAAAGAAAAAAAAAAGCAGAGGTGACAAACAGGAAAAAACAACAAAATGGTAGTTGTATATCCAACGACATTAATTATTACATTAAAAATTAATGGACTAAAGTTATTATTGGAATACTGTATTGGACTAAGAAAGATGATCTGGAAAGCACTAACAGCCACCATGACTTA
>NW_017731953.1:51177-52202 GCF_001890085.2 Hipposideros armiger
CAGAATATATGTGCAAAGAGAATATCACGTATAATTGATTGTAATATCCATTTTCACTAATACTCGTTTAACTACTTAAGCAATAGCCCAGCCATGGTCCCCACCCTCAGTTGGACAATGTTGTTCTCAGTGTCACCCTCAGTGCCTCAGTAATTTTGCAGTAGCCTCCATCAGTCTCCTGCAGCTATCTCCTCAATCTCTCCGCTTTCAACAACTACCCCTGGAACACCACACTCCTTCCTCAACACCCAGACACAAGGTCCATACATCGCTACCCTGCTTTAGTCACTCAGCTACTGGTTGCTCAGCCACAACCCAAAAAAGCCCCTCAGATTTGGGGTGGGGAGTAGTCTTCTAGGTGACATGTAACTTCTCTTTTTGACGCTTAACAATCAACAACACCAACAAAAACAAACATGTGGACTATCACTATGTTTCAGACACTGTTGTAGTCACTTGGGGATGAATGCATCCGTGAAAACAAAAAGCAAGCAAACAAACAAACAAAAACCCCGAAGTTAAAAATCTCTGTTCTCCAGTAGAAATGTAAAATAAACACTATATATAATAAATAAATAATTGCACAGTATTCTAGATTGTGAAATACATGATGGTGATTACATAGGGTTTTTTTTCTTGTTTATATTATAATTAAGCTGAGGTAAAAAAATATGTAGGCATACATTTTTATTTTATCCTCAAAACCTGTTCACACTAACTTTATGACACAACGTATGGTGAATTTTAAAAATATTCTTTCTATACCTGGAAAAATGACTGTTATATAAGCTATTCTCTACATTTCCATTAGATGAGTTTTGCTAATAACAATGTTTAAAATGTTTATGTATTTATTAATTCTTTTGTGTGCTTAATCAATTACTGACAAAGACAGGTAAATTTGACCCGTCATGATTATGCATTGTCTATCTTCCTTTTTACTTTTGTTAAATTTTGCTTTACATTTATCAGCTATATAAGTTAGGTACCTGGAAAGTTGGAGTTATTTTATCTTCTGCACAAAT
>NW_017731953.1:53977-55002 GCF_001890085.2 Hipposideros armiger
CGGCCGAGTGGCTCAGTTGGTTAAGAGCTCGCTCAAGAGTTTGAGCTCTGAGCAATAGCGGTTCGAGTCCAGCCCGAGCTGAGCAGCCGCTGAGCAGCCGCTGAGTGGCCAACAGGTAGCAGGATGGCTCAGCTAAAAAAAAAAAAAAAAAGAGTCTATTTGGTAAGTTCTGGAGATCTAACATACAACAATGTAACTATAGTTAACAAATACTGTATTGTATACTTGAAATTTGCTAAGAGGGTAGATCTTAAGTATTTTCACCATAAAAAAAAGAAAGAAAATAAAATGGCAACTATATGAAGTGATAAATATGCTATAGCTTTGATTATTTCATAATGTATATGTATATCAAATCATCAGGTTGTATACCTTAAGTATATCCAATTTTTAATTATCAATTATACCTCAATAAAGCTGGGGGAAAACATTTACTTAGCAAGTAGACTCTGCTGAGCAAAGAACAGTTAAAAAATAATGAGCTACTTATAGTTCTTGAAAGAAAAGATTTCCTCTGAATAGCTTTAGAGTAGTTACTAAGATAATAACATGTGCTAAAGAAATCATAGCGGAGGGAAAAATCATCTTTTTAACTTGCATCTAAAGTGTATTAATAGGAAATCTTACATCTGGGAAATGGTAAATGTCTTATTAAAATATAGAGAGGACATCTCCATCCCTTTCATAGACTCTAAAACATTGCTACTTCTTAGGAAAAGGGTTTCTGATTGCAGGTTCCAATATATCATCAGTGCCCAAATGTCAAGGGTTAAGATATGTTCAATGAAATGTGGTTAGTAAAATGTCATGTGGCGGAATTCCGATCATGAAATGCTACAGAATGAGGGGTCATGACAACCTGTGGTGTGAAAGAAAATGTCAGTAATGGAATGGAACAGTAAATAGCACTATCCTGCTTGTTATCTAAATAGACACTTGGCAATTCATTTCATTTTCACTTGATCACTTCGCTTCCTGTCTCTTTATGATCTATGCACATCTGAGTGCCCCACTTTGCTTGTTTG
>NW_017731953.1:55376-58829 GCF_001890085.2 Hipposideros armiger
TAGGCATACATTTTTATTTTATCCTCAAAACCTGTTCACACTAACTTTATGACACAACGTATGGTGAATTTTAAAAATATTCTTTCTATACCTGGAAAAATGACTGTTATATAAGCTATTCTCTACATTTCCATTAGATGAGTTTTGCTAATAACAATGTTTAAAATGTTTATGTATTTATTAATTCTTTTGTGTGCTTAATCAATTACTGACAAAGACAGGTAAATTTGACCCGTCATGATTATGCATTGTCTATCTTCCTTTTTACTTTTGTTAAATTTTGCTTTACATTTATCAGCTATATAAGTTAGGTACCTGGAAAGTTGGAGTTATTTTATCTTCTGCACAAATTAAACTATTATTTTATTATGACAGGCCCCTCTTTATCTATGGTTGTACTTTTAGCTGTAAAGTCTTTTTCTAATTGATATAGCAACACCAACTTTCTTTGGTTGACATTTGTATGAAATACAATAGTTTCTCTGGAGACTTTCTTAGCTCCACATCTCTCTGAAGGCTACAGTCAATGTGTTGCCTGGGAGTGCAGCTAACACAAGTTTCTACTAGGGGCATAAACTTCCCAGAAGTCTTCCTGGGGCTTCACAGGCCTGCTGGCCAGAGATATCAGTTTCTTGCCATATAGTTTTCTCCATTAGAGCAGCTTGAAATATGGCATCTGAGCTGTCTTCTCTTGCTTGCTTACTCTGAGGGAAATCATCTGCCATGCTGTGAGTTTTTCCAGAGGACTAAAGCATTTTAAACTGCCACATGAGTGAGCTTTGAAATAAGCCTTATGATGACTGTTTCCCTGGCCAGCACCTTGATGGCAGGCAGCCTTCTGAGAGGCGCTGAGCCAGAGGCAGCCAGCTAAGCCATGCCATGATTCCTGGCCTAAGAATGTTTGTTGTTTTGAAGCTGCTAAATTCTATGGGTAATTTGTATTATGCAGAAATAGGTGACTAATACAGCCACCAAATGTCAAGAAGACATTCCAATTTGTAGAAACCACATAAATTCTTGTCTTGCAGGAAGAATCTGGTTTAAATCAATAGTATTTGCTCCCCCTCCCTATTTTATTGATATATAATTGACATACAACACTGTACAAATTTAAGGTGTACATCATAATGACTTGACGTATGAGTACGTATATATTGCAAAATGGTTACCACAATATGTTTAATTAACATCCATTACCTCATGTAGTTACAAAAAAAATAGCTTTTCCCATGGGATGAGAACTTTTAGAATTTACTCTTAGCAGCTTATAAATATACCACAGAAAACTGTTAACTGTAGTCAACATGTTGTATATTACATCCCCAAGACTTATTTATTTTATAACTGGAAGTTTGTACATTTTGACTACCTTCACCAAATTCCCCCACCTTGCTTTTTTTTTAGCTGATTAAAGTCAATATGGAAATTTATTATGGATTCATGGATATCATGCAGATATTATGGGCTATTTATCGCTTGGCCTAAAAAGTG
This sequence comes from Hipposideros armiger, assembly GCF_001890085.2. Lineage (NCBI taxonomy): Eukaryota > Metazoa > Chordata > Mammalia > Chiroptera > Hipposideridae > Hipposideros > Hipposideros armiger. The sequence continues at coordinate 56,868 of NW_017731953.1, forward strand.
ATTGGAGAAAAAACTAGACTCTTTTATTTACTGTGATTATGCTTTTCATTTCTATGTCATACTGTTTCTGCTTCAGTCTTATCTCTCCATACAGATACAGATACTTTTCTCCTTCTCATTAATATTTTTCTATTATAGTGCATCTTTCTGAATACATTTATGTCATAAAATTCCTAATTTTTTATGTATTTGTGGTTCTATGACAACCCATTTATTGGCTTATATTTAAAAGCTAATCCATTTCAACTGGGATTGTCCAATCTGGTTTAAATTTCAAATCCAGGTGCTCAAAAGAGACTAATTAGAGTCCCTGTATCCTAAAACATCCCTGGAGATGCATCTGTAATTACCACTCACCCTTTCTCCTGTATGGAGTTCAACTCAACTGAGAAATAGAAACAAGAGTCAGAGAGTAACCAAGATATCCATTTTATTTCTGGTAAAGCTAACTTGCAAGAGCAGGAACAGCAGTGGCTTTTAAGACAGCTGGTCCCCCAAGCTCTCTAGTGTTATCTATTAAGTGATTCTGATAGTGAATTACAAAACAGAAAGGAGTTGGAAGTTGCTAAAAACCTATCATTTACATTGAAGCATAATAGAATGGAAATACATACTCTAAAAGCCTTTTGAAAGCTGAAGAATCATCAACTGACATGGGACTCAATAAATTGTCCTTTTATAAATACTGGGTGATTGGGGGGTGGTTCGGGAATCACACTGTGAGAAACATTAGCCTAAAAAGAAGAGCAACTAAAGAGAAGAATCAGTGAAATTGCACAGGAAGGAAAGGAAAATAAGATAGCTAATGTGGGTGAGAGGGAAGAACAGGTAATTTCTATAGGTGTTAAGTTTGTGTACATTGGATCTCACTCTGAAATATATACCTATTATTGTCTTTTAGAAATTAGTCAAAATATTTCAAAATGCTGTATTGTTAAATTGTACAATGTTCTCATGGTCAGCAAACTTTTCCTATAAGGGGCCNTGGAGCCAAGCCAAGCACTGATCATGTTTATTTATAAGCAAACACAAGATAGTCTCAGACAATCATAGGAATGCAGGGGAGTTGGGTGGGAGGCCTTGCAAGAAGCTCAAGTCATTTCATGCGTGTGATGATAGCCAAGCCCAGACTTCCTAAACTCCTTTCTGATACTATGTGTCCACTTTAGAGCTTGTAGGGTGTCATGCATATGAAAAAAGCAAGGTGGTAAAATCTGAGTTATTATTTTTAATTTAGATCCATTCTTAGCCACCAGCTGTAAGAATTCAGAAAATTTTTAAGTTTTCTGGTTTTTTTAGATTTACCTTAGTAAATATTTAATCACACATAATTATTATTTTGCTACATTGTAATTAAGAATAAATGGTAAGTAATTCACAGAAATGACAGTAATTAGCATTAATTTCATGCAGGCAAATTAATTTTATTTTGTTTTCCTGGTTTCATTTTGTCAGTTTTCCTGTATTTGTAATCAGTGTCTATGTCAAAAGTTTTAATCACTATCACATACTTTCATAGGCAGGCACACACCCACATATAAACTGGTGCCCAGACAAGTTTCTGAACCTATTTGCCAACAATATCAATTTCAGCTTTCTGGAAGGCATGAGACAGAATATTATCTGACCCATAAGGCTGCCTGTATGCTTAATTGCTGAAGACTGCTGGCCACATAGTTTTACAGTAATCCCAAATCGAACTTTTGTGTCAAGAGTCAGGCACAGGTAATAAGAGAAGAAATTGAAGGTCAGTGGTAGCAAGTAGAAGAGAGAGAATATGATATGAATGTATCACTAGCACTTAACACTTCTGAGGCATAAATAAGGAGGAATTTTAGAACTGAGATAAAAGAGGAAGAATATATAGAAGACACTGGTCAAGACTAGACTCTTATTCTTTTAATACGAGGCATCCACTCTAGATACCCTAAAATAACACTCAATTGTGAAAAGGTTGAAACA
>NW_017731953.1:64084-78683 GCF_001890085.2 Hipposideros armiger
TGTGTGTGTGTGTCTTCCTCCCCCCACTCTCTTTTCCCACATACTTATAAAGCAGTCACTGTTTAAATACTTTTAAAAGATAAAAATCATATAAGGTTCAATGGTAACAATTATTTCTCATGATATACTGTTAAACAAAATATAGTGAGCCTAAGATATTATAATATGATAGAGGTGAGTCCTTGAGCCATTTAATTTTTTGGAAAATTACTCATAGCTGTCCTACCTTATATAAGAAAAAGGCAATCTGAACTCTGATTTCATGTTCTCTGATTTTGTCATTTCTTCATGTTCTCTACTGCACTTTATCTTATTTGTGGTACTTTATGGTGTCTGCCACTATGGAATTGTGCTACTCACAAATGCTGTGGTCAGAACACATCCAATATGCCAGGAATCAGGTCAGTTTGTGTGGAGATGGTAGTAGCTTTAGAAATAGATGTTGCTATGGAAGGTAGGGTAGACTAGTATTTTGGTTACCAGCCAGTAACCAGTCTCCCAATACCCTTGCCCTTGTGTAGACTTCCCTCTAAATCTGGGCTGGCCCTGAAATCTGCTCTAATTAATAAAATGCAGCAGGAGTGACATTATGCTGGCTCTTGGCTAAAGCCTCAGGAAAACCTGGAAACATTTGCTTTTCCACTGAACACTTTGCATTTTGAAAGGAGTCGATGGCCATGTAAGAAGTCCAACTACCTTGACAACACTATGCATATGGTCAAGCTGACTATGTGAAGAGTCCACATGGCTGAGAAATGAGGTGCCCAATCAATAGCAAGGACAGAGGCCCTAGATATATGATGTCACTGGAACTGATGTCGTCAGCCCCCCGTCACTTCAGCTGTACCAGCCAGTGCCATGAGATGCAAAGATGAGCTGAGTAATCTCCACCATTCTGTATCCAAATTTCTGTTCCACAGAATTGCGAGCAAATAAAATGGTGGTAGTTTTAAGCCACTAAGTTTTTGGGGATGGTTATGTAGAAACAACATATAACTGAAGTCAAAGAAGCGAGGCAATCACAGGCAACGCCAGGAAAAGATAAAGACCCTGGTAACCTAACAACATTTTTGAGGGAACTCCAGGGATTGTCATTGTATTCTCTCAAACACACTCTGCCCTCAGAGTAATCATGTACTATTACGCCAGGTAGTTTTTTTTTAATAAACGAGATGAGATAATATGGTCTCATCCAACAACAAAGGGACATATACTTTATAGTTTTGGGGGACATAGGTTCTGTCTGAAGGACAGGAAATGGAAACATTCCTTCTGTGGGTTATTTTTTATAGAAGTGACAAGAAAAGAGAAGAATTTCTTAAGGTTTCCATGTATACATTTTGCATTGGTAAAGAAAACTTTTGATACAGGCAAGGTATTGTGACTATCCTGTAGAAAGAAGAGGCACACCCACTCAAAATTATATTTGGATACTGAGACTGATGACGCCACAGGTTTTCTGGGGAAAGCAGAGCAGGTTTCTCAAGCTGGTTCAAAAATAGCTTGGATGAGTGTGGAAAGGAGACTTTCTTGGAATTTTATGGCAGGGAGAAGGAGTGGGGCTCGAGTAAAGGCTCCCTTGCAGGAAAGGGCAGGCCTGGTTTGAATTTCCTGTCATTGCCAAAGAAGGGAGTATCTGGGCTTTCTTATGAGCTTGTCCAGATGTGAAGCAAAAGAGAAGTAGTGGGGAGGCTCAAAAGCTTTCAGCAATCAAACATCCACAAAGGGAGTCAATCTCATTGCTATAGCCTACCCCGGGAGAGTTGACTGATGACTGAAATGCACCATGTTTGTTTAATTGAATTTGAACTTATTTAAGTGGGCTGTTATTGCACTCTATGAGGCTGGCAAAGGAAAGAAAGTATCCTTGAATGTATTCTTTGAAGCCTAATTTCCTATACCCTGAAAAGTAAAGTGAGTGCCTTAGTAACTATTAATAATATCTGGAACTCTGAGGAAGATAAGGAATACCATGGCAAGGTGTGTAACTCCTTATGTTCATTGAGTGTTATTTACAATAACCAAGATATGGAAGCAACCTAAGTGCCCATCAACAGGAGATTAGATAAAGAAGATGTGCATATACAATGGACTATTACTCGGCCATAAAAAAGAATGAAATCTTACCATTAGTGACAACATGGATGGACCTAGAGGGCATTATGCTAAGTGAAATAAATCAGACAGAGCATGACAAATACCACATGATCTCACTTACATGTGGAATCTAAAGAACAAAATAAATGAACAAACAAAACAGAAACACACTCATAGATACAAAGAACAAACTGATAGTTGCCAGATGGGAGGGAGATTCAGAGCTGGGTGATAAAGGTTAAGGGATTAAAATGTACAAATTGGTAGTTATAAAATAGTCACGGGGATGTAAAGTACAGAATAGGGAATATAGTCAATAATATTGTAATAACTATGTATGGTGTCAGATGAGTACTAGACTAATTGGGGGAATCACTTCATAAGCTATATAAATGTCTAACTACTGTGCTGTACACCTGAAACTAATATAAAATAATATTAAATATCAACTCTTTGAATTGGAAAAAAAAACAGGCTGTGAAAAAAAAAAGATATGTATGACCTTGATTTATGTTTTGGGTATCTGTAAGAAATTACAAGAGTTCTCTACTCCTGGGAGAGCAATCATAGATAAGGAATTGTCGTTTCTTCCATTGAGTGTATCAGACAGCCAGCCCAGTTGCAATGGCTCCAGAGACTAAAATTGTGCATATAGGGCTGATTGTTGGCCAAGGCATCCAGTGCTAAGATGCCTGACATCCAGTGCTTCAGTGCCTCAAGTGTGACCAATTGTGCTGGTCCTTGTGTCTTGTCCTTTATCAGAGACATCCTGGTTAAGGGATGGAAAGCAGCTGCTCTCCAGTGAGCTCCATTATTTGGTGATGGTGATAACATCATCCATCAAGTTTACACGCTCCCTTTACTGTTCATTGAGTTGATCTAGAGGGGTTCCCTCCCCTAGCACTCTGGTCTACAGCAAGAGGCTAAGGACAAAGAAGGGCAACCCCCACTGCAGGTGGAATGTGTCAGAGGGCCCAGGTTTGGCTCTATCCTGTAGCACAGAGCCTCACTAGTCATGTTGAACTTAAGTATTGCTGCTTTCATGACCCAAGACAAGATAGGTAGTGGGGTATGGAGGGTCACATGCCCAGTGTGTGGCCAGAAATTGCACTACAATGGCATATAGCATGGGGTTGAGGAGGGCAGTTTCTTGCATCAGAATCCTATGGGCCACTTGTGACCATTGTTGGTGGTCAGGAGACTCCAAAAGATATGGCAGGAGATTACTAAAACCTCTGCAATAAAGTAGTCTGTGGGGACACTAATGGGACTGCCTGTTGTACACAATTTGGACAGATTCTAAAGCCTTTTGTTGTAATCTATCATTGAGAAATATTTATTGGTTGCTGTTTGTATGGAGTAACTTCATTGACATTGGACATGGCGTCCTTAAAGCATGAGACCAAGGCCACAAGTTGCAGCAATCTACTGTGCGGTGCCATTCATTCTTTCTAAGTATAAGAAGAGCCCAAATTAGACTACTAAATGGAGAAGCAGTAGAAATAATCACCTCTTCTCTAAACAGGTCTGTTTTAATGTGGTTCAATCCTTGAAGGCCCCAATTCTAATTTACCTTGAGCTATATTAACTATTTTAACCTGAGAGAGGGTCCATGTAGTCCCATTTGCCAACCTAATTTGTAAATGCAAAGAGTTAATTTAATTTTAATTTACTATTCATCAAGTCAGGGCATTTATGCTTATTATAGAATATTTGGGAGCAATAAGTGCTATGAATATGGAGAATTTAGGCAAGGTAATAGTTCCAGTGGCTAAAATGAGGCAAATGTTCTCTACTTTATGTTCAATAATTCCCCTAAGATTATAGGGGGCACCTTATTTCATTTTAGTGGGACTCCCAGTGTAACTGTAATCTGAGTCCCCTTATTGATTAAGGCCATAAAGGTTTGCCAGTTGGTGCATTTCAGCAGATGTTAAAGGTTAATTAAAAATCTATGCGGGTCAGCCGAGTGGTGCGTTAGTTAAGAGCTGACTTGGGACGCCAGAGGGCCCCGGTTCGGATCCCACATATGAGGGCCAGTGACACTGCCCTCTACAGCTAAGATGCTGAACAACAGCTCAACCTGGAGCTGGGCTGCCATGAGTCGCCAGCGACGGCATAGGCTGCAGCCCCTGTGGCAGTGGGTTGCCATGGGCTACCGTGTGTAGCCAGCAGCCAGCGTGAGCGGCCAGCAGCCGCTGTGAGTGGCCGTCCAGAAGCCGGCGACTGATCTGCCTCGCCCGGGAAGAGCGCAATGATGGTGCCAACTTGGGCCAGTGAAGCAACGTCCTCCACAACTAGACTGAAGAACAAAAGGACAGCAACTTGTCTGTTCCCCTTCCCTCAATTCCCCAGTGCTGTTCCCATCCCCCAATTCCCCAATGAAAACCTTAAAAAAAAAAAAAAGAATCTATGCTGTAGAGGCACAAAAACCAATCAGCATTTTTTCCTTTTGCTGCATGAATTATTTTAGTAACTTTTGTATTTCCAATTGGGTCAAATTTTGGACCTCTTTTTCTTTCATTTTTTTGTATTTTTTTTTTCCCTCTATGCCCACTAGCTAGCTTTCTTTCTTCCTTGCTTTTGTGTGTGTGTGTGCATGTGTGCGTGTGTGTGTGTTTGTGTTTACTAGATACACTTCAGTAGGTTCCTCTATTCTGCTCATATCATATGCTCCTTCCTTCAGAGAACCTCAAATCAGTATTATCAGGGTTTGGCAACGGTTGAATTAATCCTTGATTGTGCAACAGGAATTCCATGGGTGTTTTTTCCTATACTTCTGATGATAAGTGTCTTTTTGGCAACAAAGACACTTGTGCAGCAGTAGCAGCACCATCAGAGGTATTTGGGACGATACTAGTGAGCCATCTGCTTTCAGGAGTTCAAATTTGCAACTAATGACTGATATTCAAATTCTTCCTCCATGTGAGTTGCTACCCAATAAACCTATATTTATCTTTCCCATGAACTCCATAGAATGAGGGCATACACCTGGATGAAACACACCAGATCACAACTGGTCACAGAGCAAGAGTCATTCTCTGAGCCTAATGTCAGTTATAACAATGTATGCTGGAAGTGAGACACATGATTTCATCTAAGACACAGGTAGGTCTGGGTAGAGACATGTGACACAGGGTTGCTTTAACCAGAGCCTGAATCTCATACTTGTTTCCCTAAAAGCCAATTAATTATTAAAACTTCTAACTTAGGTTGGTTAAGTCTATGAAAGAGGCTCAGTAGAACTCAGCAAACGCAGCACAAAGAGCACAGCTCAAAGCACAGGCCAGCCAGCGCTCAGCAGCTCAAAGTGCATTTTTGCCATCAGCCCGCAGAGCCAGCTATAAACCAAAGAGAAGAAAGACCCCTCAGTGACGTTGATCATTGGCCTCCCCCTCTCAGAGCCAATTGTGGCCATTCTGCAGAAACAGGGACCATACACAGACACAGAATGGACCCCCACCAAAATTTAGTTTGGACATCAAACCTGAAGACCCCAGGCATACACCAAGAGGGTAAGGTAAAAGGGTTATTATTTACATAATGAAGCTTTCTGGGGACAGGAGAGCAGACTCCCCAAGCAGGTCCCAAAAAGGCTTGAGAGAGCAGAGAGGAGATTGGTTGGTTGGTTTGTTTGTTTTTTCATAATTACAGTATGGTAAGAAGAGGCTTTTATGGGGTGTCTCCTTCCAACAGACGGAGCACCTAGACTTCCTTACCAGCTTGCCAAGATGTAAGGCAGAAAGGAAAGAGGAGAGGGGAGGTTTAAAAGCTTTCAGCAGTCAAACATAAAAACAGGGTCAGACTCTATTACAGGGGGATTTTGGACACAACTCTTCATAGTGGTTGAATTGCCAAGAAAAATTGTAGACTGTATGAGCTTAGAAGTTTAGATGACATGCTGTGGAAGAGACTATGGGGATCACTGCATCACCTCAGAGGACACCTGGGAATCAGAATACCTTCAGAGGGAAAGCAGGTGGATGAGAGTACTTACCCTGAAAAACAAGGCTTTAATTTCAGTGGTATTGTGGGGTTATAACAAGCCAACTGTAAAAGATCATAACTTATATAATAAACATTTACCACTGTCTTTCATATGGAGAAGCATACATGGTACCTGGTATAGTTTATGGCATAAAGTGGGTACTGTGCAAGCATCGGCTAAATGAACACGTACATGAATTTTATGGAGTTTTAGACCTTAAAGACTACTTTCTCATAGTTTATCTCATTGGATATTTAAATGTTTTCTCTGATTATGTCACTATTATCTATATTTTACGTGCAGTGGAACCAAGGTTCAGAGAAGATAATACCTTTGCTCAATAGCCAGGGTTCGAGCCCAGTTGGTTCAAAAGACTTGTATATTTCTTACCAAATCACAAGGTCCCTGCTAGGGTTGGAGATGGTAGATCTCTATTTGGAAATAAATGAGAGTATCTCTGAGTACTTTCTGGTTCTTTCATTTTTCTGATCTTTAAAACTCTACTTCAGAATTTAAAGGCTGTTCCTTCCCATGAATGGTGAAAAAAAATTCTGTTAGACATATCTAATTCTAATAGCACTTAATTCCAGTGATTCACAAAACTGTTGTTCAAATATTTTGTGTCTGGAGTAATTCTCATTTCTTCCCCTAACACACATATTAAAACATATTTAACACATATTACAAACCAGAAGTAGAATAAAATTGGTTGAGTTAGCAGACCACAGCTGAGCCCCGAGGACAAAATTAGGGGTCAATTTGGGAAAGAAGCAGTAAATACAAGTTTTCTTCAGAGTTATGGTGAGTTACACACTCATCTAAAACTCCTTGCATCACTCATTCACGCAGAAATGATCCAACGCTTTGTAGACACTTTAAGAGTCAGAGTTTGGTATGAAAATGTTGCGTGTTGACATGAGGCGTTTTTACTTTTTTTAATCTATAATCCTGGAGTAACACAATGTTTGACTCCATAAATGCTACACTGAGTATTAAAATGAACTCATGCATTTGGGCAGACAACTCTTGGTGTCTGTTTTATGTGAGAGCATCATGTCTTTTTAATTGACCTGGGGAGATAGGTATACATTTTGTCAATCTGGTCAAATAGAGAGTGTGCAGACTTTCATCCTTTTGTCCACGAGTGTCCTCTTCGGACACCCAATTACCTCTCAACTTAGTACAGCTGGGCCAAACCTTCTTTTTATGCAATTCTCTGTCCTCTCTATCATAAGATATATGCCTTTATATCAGAGGTATTTACAGTTCATTTTCATCATCTTTTCTACTAACAGTTTTTCTTTTTAATTACCAAATTAATATATAGAAACATTCTTAGTCAAATTTCACCAGGCAAAATCACTGGATTAAGTAATGCCTCTGTAAAATGATCACATTCATGATACGACTACCCACTGAATGTATGGCTAGTAGGTTATTCTCCCCTAAGGGTACACATGCCTGCTCACACCAGGTAAGCTGGATATTTACCAAGAGCCAATTGTTCTTGTCTCTAAATCTGTTTGAGCCAGTTTTACTGGCTGTGGTAGTTTCCAGAAGTAGCTGTCATCATATTTCCCCTCCCTGCATGAACATACAACTCCTCACTTCCAGGGTTGGAGACTGTTTCCACTCCCCTTGAATCTGGGCTGCCTCTGTGGCTTGCTCGGACCAATAAAAATGTGGCAGACCTGCTTCTCTGTGAGTTCCAGGCTTGAGCCTTAAGGGAACTGGCAGCACCTGGTTCCTCTCTGTTGAAAACCAGCCACATCAGGATTCTGACTACACCGAGGCCACCATGCTGTGAAGAACCCCAAGACAGGCCTGTGGTGAGGCCGCATGGAGAGAGATGCCCCGCCATTTCCTAGCTATTTCAGCCATCCCAGCTGAGGCATCAGACATGCCAGTCCCAGAAGATACCAGGTAGGATGAAAGAACCAGCCAGCTGAGCCCCATTCAGATTGTAGAAGTATAAAAAAACCCCATAAAATACAAATTGTTTTTTTAAGCTTCGAAGTTTTTTTGTCATACAGCAATAGATAGCATAAGCACTTGCTGTAGTAATCATGTAATTTAATCAAATATATAAACCTATGAGGTTTGAATGTGAGATGAATAAGAATTGTTTCTATAAAAACAAAATGAAAGCTTTGGGAAGTCTCAGAAAAGGTTTAAAAATAGCTTAGAAAGCAAAACGTTGCTATCAAAATATGTGATTGGGGTGAAGACATAAAAACCTAGGAATGTTCTACATTCAAATTGCTTTGAAATATGTTAAAGTACATTTTTTTTATAGTTCTCATTTGCTTTGTTTTGTTCTTGCTTACTTATCCTTGAATGTGAAATGTTCTAGTCAAAATTATCTATTGCCACAGTGGGTGTGTTCACTAAATCAGCCCCCATTGTCCACTTCGTTGCTGTAAAATTCCTTTCTGTGATCCTGATACTCAGGAGCAAGTTGAAGAGTACGACATAATGAGCACTTTTCCATACCTGTTAGTTATCCAACTAATATAACTTCAATAGTGTGGGATAAAACTCAGTTCTTTGCTGCCCTCCTGTACTTTATACACAAAAGAGAGAGTCTTAGGCAATCTCTACTACTTTATCCAGATGAACACGCATAAACAACACACTCTAACAGAGGACATTCTAGGAAACAAGGCTTCTACCTGTCTGTTTATGGCTTAGGTGGTTTTAAGACTTTAGCCATAAAGATAACAGAGAGAGAAAACAGGACATAATTGTGACCGCCTAATAAAGTAATAGCTATATAGTGATGAAAAACGTTACAGTTTTTTGGCTAGTGAAATCTCAGCATCCTTGAGCTGGGGAAACATGTGAAACTGAGCAAGTGTTCCTTCCCTCTCAGGCCACCTACCAATGCAGAAGCCAGGCTTGCAAAGGTCAGTCCTTTGCTTGTCTGTAGAAAGCCATCAACAGTTCTTAGTGGTGTAAATTCCTTCCACCCTCTATCTAGCATATCGCTAAATATTATTCTTAGCTTTTAGTGTTATTGCACAGTTTTATTGGTACAGATACTTAAGGGGAAGTTGGGAGGCAGATTCATTTTTTACTTGAAAGTCATTTAAGTGTCTGTGAAAGAATTGTTTCCCAAAAAACAGCAGTTTGATTATTCTTCTTGTTAACTCTATAGGCATTTTCTAGCAGCTATTGGGTTCGGGCAGGTTCTCACTTGGACAGTGCTAGAGAAATATGATTATATTACTCACCAACATTGTATTTCCATATTGAGAACATTCTATTGTCTATTGTGAGAATATTGTCTTCATCTGTGTGACAGAAACACTAATGAGCACTGTTTCCCGTTTGTTTCTCCATATTTCTCAGCCCTCTGCTGAGAAATGGGCCATATGGTAAGTTCTGGACAATGACAATAAAATATGAGTAGAAGTGTGAGAGGTCATTTCTAGGCTGAAGAATTCAAAAGGCATGTATGATTCTCCACTTTTTTCTTCCTCTGCCAGGGTAACTGAAAAGCCTTCAGTTAACAGATGATTCAGCTATAAGACACCTAGACCAGCCTAGGTCCCTAACGGGGTGGAACAGAGTCACTTGCCCACCTTTGTAGAATATGTAGCATGAACAATTCATAGACTTTACTAAACTTATCTAATATTTTGGAACCATTTTGTTACTGCAGCATAACCTAGCCTACCCTGCTAATAAAACATGTATAATTACACAATAACTAATCAATTAATTAATGTATCCAACATATAGCAGGCAGTCACTAGTGCCAAGCACTATCGCAAGACACTAGGGTTAAGATGGTGCAAAAAGACATAGTCTACGTTCTCAGTGAGCTTATGGTTTAATGAGGAACAAGGACGAACAAACCTTCAGTAAGGAGCTTCGGGCAAGCCCCCAGCACGTGCTGCAGCTATACTAGGCACTTGGCAAAAAGAAAGGTGAATAAGGAATTTTCATTGTAATACAGACGGGCAATAGATTAATCTAATATATAATATTCTAATGTAATACAGTCAGTATTCCAAGAAAGTCTGTCCAAAATATTTGAACAAGAAAGATAAAGAAGCAATTATCTTGAGATGTCATGAAAGGCCTCTCAGAGGAGGTGGCATTTGTTTGGATCTTGAAAAGTGAGTGAAAAGGTAGTTAGTAGCGCTGCCTAACAAGAATATCTGGTTTTCTTCCTTCCGTGGTAGGGTTGCATTTATAATCCCCTTTCAATTTAGGAATAGCCGTGTGCTTTTCTTTGCCCTGGAAATGTGAGCAGATGAGAGATTGACACTTTCTGATAAATAAATAAATAAATACATACATACATACATACATACATACATAAATAAATAAATAAATAAATAAATAAATAAATAAATACACAAGCCAGTACACTATTTGGCATGTTTCTTTCTCAATTCTGCTGTGATCATGGAAGCGCAATTTGAGATGAAGTTTCCACCAATCTTGATGTCAGATTGGCTGTGATCAGATGAGCCTCACCAATCCCCATTGCACGAGTGAAAAATACATGTCTATTGTTTTAAGACACTGATATGTGAAGGGTCATTTGTAATGGTAACATAAACCAACTGATTCTGACTGAAACAGTATATTCCAGGCAGAGAGAATAGTTAGTGACAAAAGACCTAGAGGTGTGAAACATCGTTGTGAAACATTTTGAAATAGCATATTCAGTGGGTCTCAAGTTCAAGGTATGTGGGTGACAAAAGGGTGAAAAAAGATAAGGTTAGAAAGGACAAGTGTGAATAGTCATCTATTGCTATGTTAAAGTCTTCTACTTTATTCTCAAAGCAAGAAAAGTAATGCCTGGACAGTGACAATCCAGGTATGAGTGCATGTCTACCATCACCCATGTCCACCCAACATTGTGCTGAGGAGAATCCTTTTTTAAAAGGCCTTTAGAGAAAGATTTTAAATGATCAGTTGTCCTATTGAGGCAATTATTAGGTATGCTGATAAAGTCAAACTGACAACTTTTTGTCTTGTATCACCCAAAGCAGGATGTTGTCAAAGCCTAGAACCTATAGTCTGTCATTGCTACCATATCTTGTTTGGAGAATGTTAATATCTACTAAAAAGTAAAACCGAAAATCCTTTTTTTAAAGATTTGCTTGAGAGATGGAGTAACATGTCGATTGTCTGTGGCAGTGAGAAAATGAAACTGTCACATCAATTACAAAAGCTGCTAAGTTGCCAGCAGCAAAAGCATTGATTCTCAGTGAGTTCAGATCTGTAATTTCAGACACCTTTGTCATCTTACTGAATGAAAAACCTTGAAAAGAAAATTACTTCTTCCATGCACAACAATACCCATCATGGGAGCCTTTGAAAGGAACTGATAAGATGGAAGTTTATTTTTGAAATGCCCTCAGTTGTTAATTTTTATTTCTAATTTAATTTTTATTTTTCCTTTCTTTGAGGTATCGATTTATCAGCTCACTAGATTCTTAGAAGACCTCAATATGACCACACAGCACTTTGGAAGTTCATTTTGCTATGCAACTAAATAGAGTGATGCAGAATTGTGCACTTCAGTATCTCAACAAAAAAAGCATTTATTTCTTTTAACAGTTTAAATTCTGGGCCTGTTTTTTTGTTTTTTTTTCACTCCCTGCTGCCTCTGCTAAGGCTATCTGGTTTTTTTCATGAAGTAAAAATCAAGATATTTAGAAACCTTGAAAAGCCTTTGCTCTCTGTGGAGCAGACCAAATGGTTCCAAAGTCAGCCCCAGGGAAGTCTGTGGGAGATACAAAGAGGGATGGCTGGTGGGGAGGACAGAAGGAAGACGAGAAGACACTATGGCTGACAGGGGTTGACAGCTCTTGTTTATCAAATATCTGTATGTGTCCTGCCTAATACATTTATCTGTCCCCAATTACTTACCCTTCTACCACTAATAACCAGGTTTCTAGGGGTCTGATGATAATCTCAAATGTTTAGGAATTACAGATTTGTTGTTTAGGGCTTGTGGCAGAAAATAAGTATGTGTTCACCATTCCTCTTTCCTTTTCCTGGCCCCAGAGGAACACTGTATTTCTGAGCCTCCCTTGAAGTTAGGTATTCATATGTGATCACAGGACTGCCTTCTGGCTGAGGAACTGTAGGCAGAAGTAATGTATTCATTGAGAAGCCCGCCATAAAAAGCCACTGCGTGCTTGTCCACTCTCTTTTCCTTCTGTGGTTACCATGGAGGTCGTGTGTTTAAGATGACAACGTTATAAGATGGGAGAAGCCTAAGTTCTTGAAGCATTCTTGAAGGAGAACTAGCTAACTTGCGGCCAACAGTGATTTGAGGTAGAAATAAATTTTTATCATGCTAAGCCACTGAGATTTGACAGTTGTTTTTCACAGTTGGCTGGTATTTCGTGTTCGAATAGAGAATACTTTTGGAAATTAGAAATGGTAACCTAATATGATCAAAGTGTGAAATACTGTATTTCCCCATGTATAAGATGCTCCCATGTATAAGACGCACCTTAATTTTGGGGCCTGAAATTTGAAAAAATGTATTACATAAAGTTATTGAACTCAAGTTTTATTCATCATAAAATTCATACTACTCCTCATCACTTGTGGGAAATGCAAGTAAAAAAATCCCATGTATAAGACGCACCCAGCTTTTAGACCCCAGGTTTTTCAAAAAAGGGTGCATCTTATACATGGGGAAATACTGTAATATGGGAAAACAATAGAAAGTCCAAAAGCTAGGGTACTGTGGGGCTTCTGGACTCTAAAATGACAAAGCAAATCAATACTTGCACCTTATGACTTATATAAACTCTAACCCCCACGTGGGTTAAACTAATATTTAAGATTACTTTCCAGAGGACTGCAGTCACATCACTTTCTATCTTAGATTAGGAACAGCGACAAAGCTGAAACTTGTTTAATGTATAAGAGCAGTATACAAATCCAACAAGTAAAACAATAAGCTATAATTCTGTGAAAGAAGTTAGTTAATGGACTGTGATTTTCCTGACTGGTACTAAAGAAATATTTTGCAAACTTGATCTTCAAGTAATGAAATGAAAGAAATCCACTCTGCTTTTAATTTCATTATAACCGAGTAGTGAGTTTACATCACTAAATGTAAATTCTAATTTTTAAAAAAATGTTTATTAAAATATAGCTAACATACAATACTATATTAGTAATGAAATGAAGAAATCAGTTCTGCTTTCAATTTCATTACAACCAAGTCATGAGTTTGCATCACTAAATGTAAATTTTTATTCTGTTTTAAAGATTTTTATTAAAATATGTATACCATAGTTATTCAGGTGTACCATAGTTATTCAACATTTATATACCTAGAGAAGTGATCACCATGATAAGTCCAGCAACCATCTGACATGGTACCATTATTGACACTCACAATATTATTGACTATATTCCACATACATTTTACCCCCATGACTTATTTCCCGTCACCTTTTCCCCCTTTTTAATTTTTCAATTACAGTTGACATTCAGTATTATATTCACTTCATGTGTACAGCATAGTGGTTAAACATTTATATAATTTAAGAAGTGATTCTTTCTGCCTAGTCTAGTACCCACCTGGCACTATACATGGATATTATCATATTATTGACTCTATTCCTTATGCTTTACTTTACATCCCCATGACTATTTTGTAACTACCAACTTGTACATCTTAACCCCTTCACCTTTTTCATCCTGCCCCATGACCCCCCTCCCATCTATCACCTTGATAAATCTAGTACCCATCTGACATCATACATAGTTATTACAATATTATTGACTATATTCCCTATGCTACCAATTTTATACTTCTTTTACTTTTTTCTATTTTTTTTTAAATTGCAGAAAATGAGTTTATTAGAAGTAAAAATACATTTCAAAGAAACAGAAGCAGGCCGGAGCAATAGAGAATGGCTCAAGGGTCATAATTAGAAGAAAAACTACACTCCAAAGTGTTTGGAGCAGGCCGAGCAAAAGAAGCTCAAAAGGCCCAACGGGGCCATGGGCAAGGGCCAGGGAGTCATTATTAGGAGAAAAGTACAGTCTAAAAAGTTTGGAGTGGGCCCCGAGCAGAGGAAAGGCTCAAAATGCTCAAAAGGCCTTATACTTCTTTTTTAGTACTAATTTGCACTTCTTAATTCTTTCCCTTTTTCACCTAACCCCGACCCTCCCTACCATCTGGCAACCATCAGAATGGTCTCTGTATATATTTGTTTCTGTTTTGTTTGTTCATTTATTTTGTTCTTTGTATTCCACATATAAGCAAAATCACATTGCATCTGCCTTTCTCTGTCTGACACTCCACTCAGCACAATACCCTTCAGGTCCATTCATGCTGCCGCAGATGGCAAGAACACATTCCCTTCCATGGCTGAGCAATATTCCATTGTATATACTGGGGGTGGCAAAAAATGTATACACCTGACTTGTATTCATCTTTTGTTACCAGTATATATCGAGTATTACAATTTTAATACAGTTTTTTCTTTTTTTAAAATGTGTATACATGTTTTTGGCACC
>NW_017731953.1:78941-80324 GCF_001890085.2 Hipposideros armiger
ATACCCAGATGTGGGTCTTTGTCTCTTGTTATAGCCTTTGTTTTAAAGTCCATTTTGTCTGGTATAAGTATTGCTACTCCAGCTTTTATTTTTTCCTTTCCATTTTCATGAAATATCTTTTCCCATTCCTTTAATTTTAGTGGGTATGTGTCCTTCAATCTTAAGTTAGTCTCTTGTAGGCAGCATATTAAGCATCTCGTTTTCTTATCCATTCAGACACCCTATGTCTTTTGAATGGAGTATTTCATTCATTCACATTGAAAGTAATTGTTGATAGATATGTAGTTATTGACATTTTATTATTTATACTTTTTTATTTTTTCATCTTAAAGAAGTCCCTCTAAGATTCCTTGTAATACTGGCTTGGTGATGATGAACTCCTTTAGCTTTTTCTTGTTGGAGAAGCTCTTTATCTATCCTTCAATTTTAAATGATAGCTTTGCTGGGTAGAGTAATCTTGGTTGTAGATTCTCACTTTTTATCACTGTGAATATTTCCTGCCAGTCCCTTCTGGCCTGTAAAGTTTCTGTTGAGAAATCATCTGACAGTCTTAAGGGAGCTCCCTTGTAGGTAACTAACTGCTTTTCTCTTGCTGCTTGAGATTCTTTCTTTGTCTTTAACCTTTGCCGTTTTAATAATGATGTGTCTTGGTGGGGGCCTCTTTGGATTTATCTTGTTTGGGACTCTCTGTGCTTCCTGAGCTTGTATATCTATTTCCTTCACCAGGTTAGGGAAGTTTTCCATCAGTATTTCTTCAAATAGGTTTTCAATTCCTTGCTCTCCCTCTTCTCCTTCTGGTACCCCTATGATGCAAATGTTGTTGTACCAGAGGCCTGTTTAACTATCTTCATGTTTTTGGATTCTTTTCTTTTTACTGTTTTGATTGGGTGTTTTCTGCTACTTTAGCTTCCAAATTGCTGATTTGATCCTCTGCTTTATCCAATCTACTGTTGATTCCCTCTAATATATTCTTCATTTCAGTTACTGTATTCTTCATTTCTGACTGATTCTACTTTCTGTTTTCTATCTCCATTTTTATGTTTCCTATCTCTTTGTTGATGTTCTCCCTGAGATCATTGATCATTGAGCATCCTTATAACCAGTGTTTGGAACTCTACTTCTGGTAGATTGCTTGTCTCCATTTTGTTTAGTTCTTTTTCTAGAGTTTTGTTCTGTTTGTTTTTTGTTTGTTTGTTTGTTTTTGTTTGTTTTTGTGGGTTTTTTAAAAAGATTTTTATTGGGGAATTGGGGGGATGGGAACAGTGCTGGGGAATTGGGGGAAGTGGAACAGACAAGTTGCTGTCATTTTGTTCTTCAGTCTAGTTGTGGAGGACGTCGCTTCACTGGCCCAAGTTGGCACCATCATTGCGCTCTTCCCGGGCG
>NW_017731953.1:82139-83333 GCF_001890085.2 Hipposideros armiger
ATTTTTATTTTGGCGTTGACTCCAACTATATTGAGTTGGATATTTGTCTTCTCTTTTTTATTCTCTTTTACTTTTTTGCTAGCCAACATCTGAATTCTCTTCCTGGTGTTCCAGCTATCATTCTGAGATTCCTAGCTACTGGTAGCCTCAACTCAGTCACATGAGCTTGATAGTGAGGTAGAAAATATACAGTTATCTTCTAAGACCATGAAAAACAATTGATGCAATCCAAATATTATCTTAGCAAGATAGTATATGAAATATAAATAAATAGTATTTAGTATGTGTCTGTATGTCTACATGTACTTTGAGTCAAAGTAAAAAAAATAACAAAACATGGCAGAATTATAGAAGAACTTCAGTTATTCACAAGAATAGGAAAAGTTTATGCACAATGACTGCTATTATTACTAAGCAGTGCTTAGGGAGAAATTTATGGCTGTGATATAGGTACAAAAATTACTATATTAAAAAAAGTTCTTTAATTAATTATCTAAACTTCTATTTTAAAAAACTAAAAGAAAAGCAAATTAAATCAAAAGCAAACAAAAAGAAAGAAATAAAGATCAGAGTGGAATTAAATGACATAAAGAATAAAAAACAATAAAGAAAAATCAGTGAAACCAAAAAAAGTTCAACAAAATTGAACTAAAAAAAATCAACACAATTGACAAAACTCTAGCTACACTGATGAATAAAAAAAGACAGAAGACTCAAATTATTCAAGTCAGGAATGAAATAGGGGACATCATTACCCACCTTACAAAAATTTGAAGGACTATAAAGGAATACAATGAACAACTGTATGCTAACAAATTATATAACTCAGATGAAATGGAAAAACTCCTAGAAATTCCTAGAAAGAAAGACGAAATGGGAAAAATTTAAAAACCAAAAACAAAAGCTATCACCTAAAGAAGAAATAAAAAATCTGAAAAGACCTATAACAAGTTAAGTGATTGAATTAGTAATTTAAAAACTTCACACAGAGAAAAGCCTGAGTGTACAAGTCTTCACTAGTAAATTCTATTGAACAGTTAAAGAAGATTTAGTACCATTCCTTCACAACTATTTGAAAAAAAATAGAAGAGGAGCAAACAGTTCCCAACCCATTCTATGATGTCAGTATTATTTTGATACTAAAACCAGACAAAATAAATATGAAAAGAAAAACTACATACCAATATATCTTAT
>NW_017731953.1:89585-94069 GCF_001890085.2 Hipposideros armiger
AATCAGTTCTTAACCATCATGCCACTCGGCCGGCCCTGGTTGTTTGTTTTTAATTTGGGACATGTTTCTTTATCTTGGATGACTCCTTGTGTTTATTTCTATGTATTAGGTATGGCTGCTATGCCTCCTCATCTTATATAGTAGGTGTACTATGGGGCCCAGTGGCATAGTCTCCCTGGTCATCAGAGCCACGTGCTCCATCCAGGTGTGTCTCTTGCATAGGTTGTGCATGCCCTCCTGTTGTAGTTTATCCTTGGTTGCTGTGTGCACATCAATGGGAGAGATCGACCCGCAGCCTGATTGGTTGTGATGACTGGCTGTGACTACAGTGGAGAAGCTGTGGGACAAGGGCTGATACTATGGAGCAAGATTCACTGTATCAAAGCCCAGTCTGCCCTTTGGGTGTGTCATCTTGAAGGTAACCTGGTGATGCTCTGTCTAGGTCCAAAACTGGCCACTGGGCATGCCAGCCCCAGGACCTCCTGGGAGGGGACTTGCTGCAGGCCATGTTCAGCTGCAGCCTGCATCCTGCCAGGGGCCACTTGGCATGAGTCACAGAGCAATCCAGAGATGGCCACCACCAGTGCAGGGCTTGGAGTTACTTTGAGGGGCCAAGCTGCGAACCAGGGCTGGCCATCACTAGTGCTGAGCTTAGGGCTGTTCAGCCAGAGGTATGGGACATGTCAAAGACAGATGCTGCTTGTTTGGGTCTTGTGAACCTTTAAGAGATTTTAGGAAGGTCGACAGCATGAGCCAAGACAGGCTGTTTGTATTGAAAAGCCACTGGAAGTAGCTTGGGTGTGCCTGAAAGTTATGTGGGACAGAGTCTCAGGAAACCACCAGGTGGGACCAATAAATAGTGTTAGCCATGTTAATGGAGACTCTGATATGGCAGCCACCTGTGTCCGCATACCAGGAGTGGGGAGGGCTCAACAAAGAAACAGTGGCTTCTGCCAACTCCTCCATCAGGGAGAAAGCTGCCCTTCTAGTCCTCACCTTGAAGCTAGACAATTCAGTTTTGCCCCCCCTCCCCCATATGTTCCTGATGCCTTTCTAGCTGTTGCCCCAGTGCTGGAGCTCAGAGTGAGTGAGTCTGTCAGTGAGTAAGTCCATGCGTGGGCCCTTTAAGAGGAGCGTCTGGGACTGTGACCCCTAGTCTCATTCAGCTATAATCTCTACGAGAAGTTATGGGGACTTCTCTCCCTGGCAGTGGAACCCTGGACTGGAGAGCATGGTGTGAGGCTGGGACCCCTCATTTCTCAGGGGGACCTCTGCAGCCGAGATATCCCTCCCAATTTTTGATGGTCACACATGGGTGACCAGCCCATTTCACATCTCTGTCCCTCTTACCAGTCTCAAGGCTTTTTCTGTATGTCCTTAGTTGTAGAAATTTGGTTCAGCTAGAGTTCAGCTGATTCTCACTGTTCTGCAGTTCAGTTGCAATTTGGATGTGGTTGTAAGGGGAGGTAAGCAAAGCATTTACCTACTCCGCCATCTTGACCTGACATACTAAATGTAAATTCACCTGAAATGGAAATGACTTGTAGTATTTCCACTTTCCAGTTTCAAGAGAACTTTTCATGCATTCCCAACATCTCATGTATTTACTCATCTAGAAAATCTGTCTTTTAGCCTTTTATGTATAACTTTGGTGTTTTAGAGCTTGACAATTGATTTGAGTAGGATGTTAGTATGACAAATTGATAATTTTGAACTGGTAGTGTTGGTGTATGTGTGTAACCTTTCGATGAAGAGAAAAACAACCTTCTCATAATGCTATATTGGATCAATAAGAAATCCCATTAAGCTGCTAAACATCATTTTTCTGACCTATTTTGTTCTGTAAGCTATAATTGGAGATTTCAAAATATCTTCCTTAATAGCAAATTTTAGCAATGAGACAAATGGTTGGTGATTAATTATTGGAAAATGTAGCACTTCTGGCATTTCATTTCACAAACTATTTCATGTCTGGTCCATGTGAAGAACTTATTTTACAAGTCATTAGTTATTTTCTTTAACTTTAAATTCTTAAGTGGATCTATGTATTTGCAAATGGAGTCACTCTCATAGAATGGAAACAAAGTTATTAAAATTAAGTTGCTACATTAAGAAATCTTATCCATTGTGCCTCATACATCTTTCAGGCTCATGTACTTATAAGGGTTGTGCAATAGAAAAAGCCCCAGTTTAGGAAACTGAAACCTGGATTATATTCTGGCTCCCCACTAATTTTGTGTGATCTTAAAAATGTCTTTCACAAGGAAAAAGAACATTTGTATGGTATTTTTTCATGTATCTTATCCTGTATATGAAATAGTTAAAAATCACAATTTTAGTTAGAAATTCATCTGAACCCTCTGATTTTAGAGGAAAGCAGGTAGTATCCCTGTTCAAGTAAAATGTGTCACCATGAAATTATATGACAGGCTTTGTTCCTGAGCTATAATATTTGTCTATAAACTGGACAAGAGACCCATTATAATAAATAACATATCACCTAGTTAAGAAGTCAAAAAACTCTTTTATTTAATTTTGCTATATTCAATTGTTATCTTAAATAGGAAAATTTTCACATGTTGTAGTTTTTTTATTATCAGTTTTTAAAATTATTTATAAATAACTTATTAAGTCAAGCTATGAAAGCTGAGCTTACCTCACAGATATCTATAGTGATAAATTCAACCCTTGAAAAGTTTTGGTTAACAAAGAGATGAAATCTGGTTACACCTTTTCTGAAGTTAAATTTTACAAATAAAATATAGAGAAATCCGCCTCAAAAGATTCAGACTTGATTGCCTCATGATCTCTAGAATGTAAGTTCCATAAAAATAGAGACCTCTCTGTCTTCTGTCTTCTTTTAAAACTGCATATCCCTACTGCCTTAAATATAATAGATGATATTATATTGAACAAATATAATAAATATTTGTTAAATGAAACAAATCACCTTTTTCTGTTAGTTTCCAGGGAAAATAAATCTTTCACTTCTATCACTGATTTCAAAGAAATAAAAAAATTGGGTGAGTTTAAGATATGAGTGGAAATTAAGTTGAATAAGGAAAATGAGCATATTATAATGCAATATGGGGGGAAAAGAAATAAATGACCTTGTATGCATGTCTTTCCTCAAATATTTTGCTTTTCAAATGCTTATCAATGAAAATGTTAATAGATAAAACTTTATCTCTCTCACCATGACTTTGGTATTAATAAGGGACTATTATAAATCTGAAATTCTGTATATCCCAATAATATGAAGCAATACTGATAGGATGGGTGGATATTTTGATCAGATTTTACTGGCTTGCAAAAGTAAAAATTACTTATTTAAAAATTCACAAAATAGAAAAACCTAGAACTTTTTTAATTTTTTGTCACTATAATCTTACTTCTTTCCTATTACTAGGAGAGAAATTTGAGTTTCCTCTCCTTTTTTTTCCAATTCCCTCTTCTTAGTGAACCTCCTAATATATTGCAACAGGAAACAACAACTAATGAAGGGTCAACAGAAGGGCTGGTTAGAAATAATATGAGTTTAGATATTAAGAAAACAGGCTCAGGAACTCTGGGTTTGAATATTGTCTTTGCTGTATAGGATCTGTGAGATTCTGGGAAAATAATTTCATACCTGTAAGCCTGAATTTCCTCTTCTGTAAAAAAGTAGAAAATAATTGTCCACAACTCATAGGATTAAATGACCTAAGAAAAGAAATGCTCTTAACCCAACAAGAATAATAACAGCTATCACTGTTTTCATAATTAACAGGATTCTCAAACCTTGAATTACCAGAGAAGGCTTTAGATTAATTGCAAGTGCTAACTAAATAAAATGAACTCAATACTGTCTGTGGATTGAGATGACGCCTACCTGGATTTGTTTTATACAAATAATCAAGAAACAGCAAAGTAATGTTCCTAAAGTAGAAATATTTAGAACTCTGCACAAACTGTCTGTTGACAATAGAGGAGGCGATTCAGCAGTCTTTAGAAGAAGAGCAAGAGTATCTTGATTGCCATTGGCCGGTTAATGTTTCCATATGAATATCAATCCGAGGGTAAACAGTGCACACATGCTATTGTTGTGGCTAAAGAGCAAGGGTGACATGACAGCAGGACATTAAACTAGCAATAGGAGGTGGTTCAGATGATACAGTATAGTTTTATTGATTGGCAAAAGCAGATTCCTTCTATTCATAATAAAATGAGAAATTGAGCCAAAATAGCTGTATGCAAAATTTTGGAGACACACAGTCCATATAATCAACTGCAATTCATAAGGAAAAGACCAAATTGTTTTCTGTGTCTTTTATTATGTCTGAAGAGCAAAATTTCTCTTCTAGGAAATAATTGTATCTTTTTTGTTGTTATCAGAAATACCTCATAAATACTACATTTAATATAACTTTACCTTTCACAGAATGTGCTAATTCATTTTTTTATACCTGAAATAATACCTAAATATCGAAAGAATAATCTCAAGT
>NW_017731953.1:95670-97190 GCF_001890085.2 Hipposideros armiger
GTAATAAAATATTTCCATATACAAAAAAGATTTAAGAATAAACTAAGCAAAAATAGACAAAATTCATATGAAGAAATATTTAAATGGCCACTGAGGGACATAAAAGGTGATAATCTTTTTATATAAAACAATCCAGTATTACGAATTTGTTATTTTCCCCAAATTAATTACATTTGAGACTATCTATAAAAAATGCTAACGTGATATGTAGGGAAGTAGTTACATTGATTCTAAAATAATCAGAAAGAAAAATAATGAGACAGGAAGAGCTTATCAGCTCTCAAATGACACAGAGCTATAACAACTAAAATTATTTACTTGTATGGAACACATTAGAATCCAAATAATCTCAAAAACATATGGGACTTTACTCATAGTTTCTATATTATTGGTTTACTGAACAAGCTAAAATCAGAATGAGAAAACAGGAGGGAAATTTATTTTTATCCCATTACTGACAACTCATTCTATCAGATTTTTCTTCCAATTTTGAATCCATTCATCCAATATTTAACAAATACAGAAGGTGCCAAAAAAATGTATACACATTTTAAGAAAGGAAAAAAAACTGTATTAAAACTATGCTGATGGTAACTACTTTGAGCACCTCTTATAATTGCAGAATTCAAATGTGACTTGTATTCATCTCTTGTTATCAGTATATATTGAGTATTACAATTTTAATACAGTTTTTTCTTTTCTTAAAATGTGTATACATTTTGTTTTGGTACCCTCTGTATATAGTGAGGCTCTCCCATGAGGCAAGCACATTGCCAGGTTCTGCGTGGTAGTACTGAACGAACAGGCAAAATCCCTCTGTTCCTCAGGTTAATGTTCTAGTGTGAGTAGATAGACACTGAATAAATCAAATAAGAAAATACGTATATAGAAGGTTCAATGGTGGTAAGTATAGGGAGTAAGATAAATAAAATGAGGATAAGGAGCACTAAAATAGAAGGGTTTAAAATATGTGGCCCAAGAAAGGATATTTGAGCAGAGACTTGAAAAAAGTGTAAAGATAAGCTCTGTGGATATCTGGGGAACCGGAATTCAGGGATCAGGGAGATGGAGCCAGGAAACTGCAACCCTGGAAGATGCAAAGCTCATGAATTGGCACTGGTACAAAAAGTTTACCTGCTACTCCTAGCACCAGGGCCTCTCACCATGCACATAAGAGGCTCTTTCTATCAAGAAGATGAGGAGTAACCAATATTGTATATAAACCTCACATCTCCAAAATTTACTTACCAGTAAAAAGCCAGTCAAAGTGTCAGGAAAACGAACACAGATTCGCCATTGCTGCTTCCATCCAAATCTCATGCAAACACGCCTAACTGCAATTCCAATTCACTACAGAAATCTAGCTCTAAGGTAGTCTGGAAATGTAATTACTGTACTCCCCCCTTATCCATGGGGGACGCTTTCCTAAAATCCCCAGTGGATACCTGAAATTGTGGATAATACCGAACCCTTTATGTACCATGTTTTTACTATATAGACATATCTATGATAGAGTGTCA
>NW_017731953.1:102499-106358 GCF_001890085.2 Hipposideros armiger
TGTCCTGACTTCTTGTCTCCCAGTGACAAATCGATTTGACGTTTGACAAAAACAGAGAGAGAGAATTGTTCAACAAAGATAAAAGTTCAATAAAGAAATAAAAATGATAATGCTGTAAGTAGATATTCATCAAACATAAATAGAATTATAAAGAAAAAAAATAGCTAAGTGTGGGAATGGTGACACTTCTGCCATTTGAGAGACTGTATATGCAGCCAAAAGTACTTGATGACATAAATAAGGAATGCGGTTGCAATGAAAACATGAAGGATCCCAGATGAAGGAATGCCAGCAGAAGAAAAAAAGCCACATCAGAACTCTGAGGGATATTCCATAACATTGAAAGTGCAAAGGATAAAATGTAAGAAACTGATCCAAACTTAGAAAGGAGGAGGACAATTTTCCAAGGTCTCAAAAAGATGTATTCTCTGTTTCATAAGTTGTATGACAGTAAGAAGAAGCTTAACACTATTAAAACTGCTCAAATTTTTATGAAGAAATGAAACACATTCTTCATGTTTCTGTTGTTTTAAATTAGAGTGTACTAAAGAAATATTATTTTTACTTTAAAAAAAACCCTGTACATTCATAACCCATATTAAAGGAATGTCTAGTACTTTGACGAAAAATGTTAAAAGACCATAGAGCAATTATAATTTTTCTGTTGACTGTTAAGATTGCTTTACCTGATGTCAGCTTGAATAGTCATTTTTTACAACACTATCTCATGATGCATTACTTTGCTATTCAGAGTGAGAAGCACCTGTAATAAAAAGTCCATCTTTTCCTCAGCAATTTTGGAAGCCCACTCATATTATGTTACTTTTCTGCACATAATTGGGTCTATTATTGGCGTTCCTTTTCTGTTCCATTGATCTGTCTCTTCATGCATCAACACACATTTTAAATTATAGAAGCAAACTCACTGGCTTTGTTATTTTCTTTCCAATAGTTTTCTGGCTGTTTTTTATAAACAATCTTGCTTCAGAATATAGATATATTTTTACTTCTTTGTTTTCAGTCTGCACACCTTTTATTTCCCTCCTTTGCCTTATTACAATGGCTAGGACTTCAAGTACAATACTGAATAGAATTAATGAGAGTTAGTATCCTTTCTTTTTTTTTTAGCTGAGCCATCCTGCTACCTATTGGCAGCTCAGCAGCTGCTCAGCTCGGGCTGGACTTGAACCGCTGTTGCTCAGAGCTCAAACTCTTGAGCGAGCTCTTAACCAACTGAGCCACTCAGCCAGCCTCTATCCTTTCTTGTTCTAAATATTAGGTGGAAAATCTTCAAAACTTCAACATTAAGTACGATGTTATTTTTAGAGTTCCTTCCCGCCACCCATGTATGCTCTTTATTAGATTAAGAAAGTTTCCATCTTTACTTAGTTTGCTGTGAATTTTTATCATGAATTACTATTTTCTTGGCTCTTCTTGCTAAGATTTTTTTTTCTGTATCAATTTAATAATCACATCTAGTTGAAAACATTTTGGGAATTTTATTAGTTATATTAACTTATAAGTTAACATTGGGCTGATNAGAAGTAAGATTTAAGAGCGAGACCAAGGGACTCAGCCTAAGAAAGACTGAGCCCCGAATCGGGTCAACGTAAGGCTTTTATTGATTTTTTTCAAGGAAGTAAACTGCAGAACTGTGAATCATTAACCGTGTATACGTGGGTGCCTTAAGACTTGTTCCCATTACCTAACCCCACTGTACTCCAACAAATGCTATATCTTCATACATCACTGCACAGCCCCAGGACACTCTGTTACATGTCTTCCCAGGGGAGACAACCGATATCATTCCATCAGGTCTCAGTTTTCCGAGACACCTCCCGAGAGAGCTTTACAGATATCATTCCATCAGGCCTCGGTTTTCCGAGATACTCTCTCGACTACAGGGTATGAGGCTAATGCAGAGGGGGTGGTCGTGGGATTGGCTGTAAGGCAACAATAAAGTTTACTTTATAAATTAGGCACAGCAAGAGATTAATAGCTAATAAAATAGAACATTTATACTAATATATGTACTATAATAAAAATTATGTGAATGTGGTCTCTTTAAGCTCTCAAAATATCATACCCTACTCACCCTTCTTGTGATGATGTGAGATGGTAAAATGCCTACGTAATGAGATGAAGTGAAGTGAATGACAGGCATTGTGATGTAGCATTAGGTTAGTATTGACCTTCTGACCATACCTTTGAGGTGTGACACCAAAGCTAGCATGAATTTCTTTTTTCTTCAAATTTCATGGATAGAAGATTAGTTCTTACCATAGATTTTAGTGACCTCAGCATACATTTCTTTTTCTTTCCTTATTAAGTTGAGAACTTTTACCCTTTCATCTAAAGGAAGCAACTTATGGCTTCTCTTTGGCATATTTGAATTGAGAACATCACTAGTCTTGAACTTTGGGGCCATTAGTAAATAAAATAAGGGTTACTTGAACGCAAGCACTGTGATACCGCCATAGTCGATCTAATAACAGAGACAGTTACTAAGTGACTAACAAATGGGTGGGTAGCATATACATCATGGATACACTGGACAAAGAAATGATTCATGTCCCAGGTGGTAAGGAGTGGGACAGCACAAGATTTCATCACACTACTTAGAATGGTGCACAATTTAAACTTATGTATTGTTTATTTCTGGAATTTTCCATTTAATATTTTTGGACCACAGTTGACTGGGGGTAACTGAAACTGTGGAAAGCAAAACCATGGATAAGGGGGGACTACTGTGTTAGTTTTCCAATAGTTGCAGAAAAGAAGGCATACTGGAGAGAGGGAGAATAGAGCGTACGTAAGTAAACCAGTCCACACAGTCCACCATAAACACGTGAAAATCAATGGCTCATCCTTAAATGTATAAAGAGAGTTTATAAATCAATATGTAAAAGATCAACATAAAAGGCTCTCAGAAAAACAGGTACAGATAGTTTATAATCATGTAAAACAATGTTCAATATCACTCATAATAAATAAATGCAAATTAAAAATATAGCAGTCTTTACCTATCAGATGGTAAAATGTCAACAAAATTGAATTGAGGAGAGTTTATGAAAAATAATAGAATCTCTGGAGGGCAATTTCACAATATTTATTAGAATTCAAAATGTACTTATGCCATGGTTAGCAATTCAAGGAATTTATACTAGATATATGTTGACACATTTGCAAAGAAGTATGTACAAGGCTATTTATTGAAGTACTGTTTGTGATATGAAATACTAAAAACAAGCCTAGCATCTATAAAATGAGGATTGGTTATAAATTACAGAGTTCATATATAATAAATGAATGACCAATGTTACTAATATGGAATGTCTGGAAAATATATTGTTAAATAAGGTACAGAAAGATATATGCAGCTAGTAATCATTTGCACACACACAAAAATGGAAGATAATTACATATATGTTTCATGTGTATGCAGTATTTTCTTGAGTTTAATCAGCTAAATAATAACAGTAATTGCCTCTAAGTAAGGGAACTAGAGTCCCATATAGCAGGGATGGAATAGAACCTATTAAATGTAGCGTATGATATTTGAATTATTTCCATGTACATTTATTATCTTTACAAAAATACAGAAAACCTACAAGGTAAGGCACAGATATCTATAAAATTAATGCAAAAAAGAAAAGCTATATAAAAGCATTATAAATTTCTCATTATATGTTTTTTTGGTGGTCTTGTCAGCAAAGCTGATCTATTACAAGACTTGGCAGTTACTTATGTTTAGGCCCCCGGAAGTCTAAGACTGGAAAATGTTGGAAAAAATCTTCAAGACTGATAGGGATAAGCAGTTTGTAGAAGCATTGTCTCTTAAATAAAGCATAAAGATAAA
>NW_017731953.1:109523-111996 GCF_001890085.2 Hipposideros armiger
TTTTTTTTCTGTATCAATTTAATAATCACATCTAGTTGAAAACATTTTGGGAATTTTATTAGTTATATTAACTTATAAGTTAACATTGGGCTGATATACATTGATTCTTTATGTTAAAAAAACATGATAATTCCATCTTTTTATTCAAATATAGTTTGTAACTTTAGTAATGTTTTAACATTAAGGGTCTGTTAAGACGTTTTTATGTTATGGCTTTGCCTAGGTATTAATATTTTAACTATTTTTATTGCTACTGTAAATGGGCCTTTTCTTCTGACAGATTATCATTTGTGTACATGAAGACTATTAATTTCTGTATGCTAATTTCATATCCTTCTCCTTTGCTAAATTTTCATTTTAACACTTTTTAAATACATTCTCTTGGATTTTCCAAAAATTCAATTATATGATATCACCCGCTAGTTGTGCTAGTTTTACCTTTTGTTTTCTACTTTCTGGTCTCTAATTGCTTTTTTCTAATTGCATTGGCTAATACCTTCAAAGCCATGTCTAACACAGATGCTGATAGTAGGTGTCCTTGTATTATTTCTGGCGTTTGTTGGAAAGCCTCTAGTGTTTCCCCATTAAGTAAATTGATGGATTTTGGATTGTGATATACAATTTGTTGAAAATGTCATCTGGGAATTTTTTCTTTTGTCTTTTACTCTATGACTAATCAGTTTGGATTCAAGGAGGCATTTCAGGGAGATCTTAAAAATACTTTCGCTACCATGATCGTGTCACAGGAAGTTCCTCAAAGGTTAAATTTTATTTAGTAAGAGCAGAGAAAGAGAGAGAAGGAGAGAGAGAGAGACCAAGACAGAGATGTATTTTGTCTATGACTAGAGATAAATGATTATAGTGATGAGACTGCTTGCCTGAAGAGACAGGAGGGGAAGTCTTCTTCAGTCTATTAACAGCAGATAAAGCACTAGAGTGCTGTTAATATGTGCGGCAGCAGTCAATGCTAGAAGCAGGACGACAGGAAAATCCCTGTAAGCAAATGTGAAGTATATTATTGAGAAAATCAAATAGATGGACCAATTAATATTAAGCTAATATTTAAAATTCTCTTTAGATCACTCTAAGAGCTCATTTGATGCGATAGCCTAGGAATCAAATTGACTACATGTGAGAAGATTTCAGCTCTTTATCTTTGGAGACATTCTCCAGGCTCAAGTGAAGCTCAATAATAAATGAATAAGGAACTTATTTTAAATCAACTAAAAAGAGCCCAGTGAGATTAATTTTGCATTTCTTCAAACTCTGCACCTATTCACTCCAGAGAATTTTGGCTTCTCACGTTTTAGAACTTCAAACTTAGTAGAAATGCTTTCTTCTCAGAACTAATATTCTTAGTTCTAGCCCTCTTTCCTTGGACACTTTTTTGGATGATACATGACATCTGCAATGCTAATAATCATCAAAACTCCAACTTATAAAAGGATGGCAAATATCTCAAAGGCAAGTGTCAGAAATAAAACCTCAGAGAATACTATGGTTTGCGGGAATTTGTTTCAAGACCAAATGGGTTTCTGTTTAGATCAGAGATTTGTAGTTTTCTATCATCCCTACTGAGTTAATGATTCTGAAAACCCAAGGGCTTGAATAACAATACAAGTTTATTTTGGCTTGAACACTCACCCAGGTCATGCTGAGATTCCAGTTGTGTCAAACATCACCCAAGCAGATCACTGTTCACCCACTCAGATGAGGGGATGTACCCAAAAAGCAGAAAACCTCTTTCCCATCACAGTTATGGCAAATGTATTCTCAGAGCTTTCCGTATTTACCTCAGTTCAAGGTTACGTTATATCTCCTGTTATCCCATTGGACTTCAATCAGTTCTTTATAATTTTCAGATAAGGTTTGGAAATGCTAATGTTGAGAACTGAGTTTTTCCCATTTTATTTTTAGTTTTATGGCGATGGTACTGATTCAGCCATAAAATCAATTTACTTTACTTGAGGAAAATAGTACTATGAACCTACAAAGTCCTTATAACAATTTCAACACTGGAGATTTTGCTCTAGATATTGTGTAACCTAGCTTATCAAATGTGGAAAGAATACCTAAGGTCTGAGGTGTGTGATTATCTTTTTTGCCTGGTTACTGAAGCCTCTGCCAATCAGAATGAACACTGACTGGGGTATGACTACTACACGTTTGAAGAGATCCAAGTGAGTATGTGAGAAATCTTCATGTTGACCTGGTAAGCCATGCAAACAGGGGAATGGCTTGTCCCAGGATTGTCACTTCAAAGACTACTTTGTAAATGAAAGAAAATTTGCCAGACAACTGTTCCTGAGAGCGAAGTTTTTGTTTTACTGTTTTCTATTTCTGTGCGGTGGAAAACTCTCCTAGAGAACCAAATATTTTGGCTGGAATTATTTTCTTGTCGGGCCCCTTGCCAGTCACAAAAGCCAAGAAAACATTCTATTTGTTTGTTAAATGGCACTATATAAGGAACAAA
>NW_017731953.1:115197-123486 GCF_001890085.2 Hipposideros armiger
AATATGGGTTGCAGAAATGAAGAAATATTTTTTCAAGATTCTTATATTTTATATGAAGTAGTGCAAAATTAACCCTGAGTAGGCAGTGATAAATTAAGAATATATAATGTAACCCCTAAGGCAACCACTAGGAGAATAACCCAAGGATGGTAGTTATACAAGCAAAGAGAAGAATAAAATGAAATGCTAATATATATTTCGTTTATGCAAAAATAAGGCAGGAAAAGAGAAATAATGACAATAGGAGACAGAAAACAAATAGCAAGTGGTAGGCCTCAATTCAACCATATCAACAATTACATTAAAGGCAAAGATTTTTTTAGATTGGATAAAATAGCAAGAACCCATTATATGGAGTCTGCAAGAGATATACTTCAAATAAAACGTCATAGATAGATAGAAATAAAAGGATGGAAGAAAGATCATCAAAGCAAATAGTATATATTTAAGAAAGCTGGAGTGATTATATTAATATCAGGAAAAAATTTTCAAGTTAAGAGATACATTTTTCAATGAGAAAGGATTAATTGATCATTAAGGCAAAACAATTATAAATATATATGCAGCAAATATGCAAATATGCATATGAAGCAAAAATTGACAAAAGTAAAGAGAGAAACAGGTAAATCCACAATCATAAATAAAGATTTTCCTGGCTCTTTCACAGTAATTGACAGAGCAAACACACAAAAAATTAGAAAGGATGTAGATGTGAACAAGATTACCAATGACCGTGATATAACAGACATTTATAGGACACTACACCTAAACACTGTGAAATAACACTTATTATCAAGTGCATTTGGGATATTTACTATATGCTATGTCACAAAACAACCCTTATTACATATAAAACGTTGAATTATCACAGAGCATAGTCTCAGATAAAACAATTAAGTTGGGAATCAATAGCAATAAGATATCTAGAAAGTCTAAGTATTTGAAAATTAAACAATGCACTTGTAAATAATCCATGAGGCAAAGAAGTGATCTCAAGGGAAACTAGAAAATATTTTAAACTGAATGAAAATAAAAACAACATATGAAAAGTGATAAAATGCATCTAACACAAGACTTAGAAATTTACAGTTTTAAATACTTACATTAGGGAAGCAGAAAGATTTAAGATCAATTATTAAAATTTATGTGATGGGAAGCTAGAAAAAAAGTGAGCAAAGTAAACCCAAATTAAGTAAAAAAAGGACATAATAAATATAAGGACAGAAATCAATTAAGGAGAAAACAGAGAAACAATGGAAAGAATTAACAAAACTAAAAATGAATTATTTGAAAATATTTATGAGATTGATAAATCCATAGTTAGACTGATTTTAGAAGAGAGAAAAGAAGCACAGTTGGACAATATCAAAAGTAAAAGCAGAGATCCTGCAGATACTATACGGATAATAAGAAATTATAATAAAAAACTTTATGCAGATATATTTGACAATTTATATAAAATGGACAAATGTCTTGAAAACACCACTTACCTAATCTCACTCTAGAAGGACTAGCCAGAAACATTCTCAGCAAAATATAGATGGTCATTGACATCTAGGGCATGTAAATATTTCTTTGTCCAAAAATAGAAAGCAAAAAAAAATAAAGGAAAAAACTGATAAATTGGACTTAATTAACATTTAAACTTTATTCATCAGAAGACACTGCTAGGGTCCAAGAGGGGTTGCCCCAAAATATCTCACAAAGGTGAATTTATTACTTTGAATTAGTTACTTGACAAGCCGCCAGGACCAGAAGGGCACTTTGATTCGCCCTTGTCACCTTGGATACAGGAAATAAATCGTCCACAAGAAAGCAGTTCTCCCTGCACCCTGAAGACATCCCTGATCACTAGAGTTAAACAACTCAGAACCAAGGAGTCTGTATAATCAAATCTTATTGCCTCTTTTCTAATTTACTACATATAGATTCCTTACTAACAAATACTCAGACCTTGCTTAGATTCTGTTCTAATGAGCACTAACTTTCTTTGTCCTGTCAATTTCACACAAATTTATTGTTTCTTTGTCTAAAAGTGTAAAAGGTGCCTGGTTTGATCATTTCTTTGAGGCTCATTTTTATGATATGAGCATCATATTGTGGTTCTCCCATGCACACATATTAAATTGGTTTTTCTCCTCTTAATCTAGTCTTGTGTCAATTTTATTGTTTTATTATTAGTCCAGTTGCAATAACTAAAGAAGAGTAGTGGGGGGGGGGAAATTCTCCCCTTTCCTGACAACAATATTAAGAAACTGAACAGTAAGCCACAGACTGGGAGAAAATACTTGTACAGCTTGTATCTGGCAATGGAGTTATNTTTAGCATCCTTAAGAGAAACTGACAGCCAACTGGGTCTCAAAGGACCTATAAGAGTTTGACAGACAAAAACATGCAAGAATGCCCAGTATGCAAAAATACTCAGAAACATGGAAAAAAATCATTTTATTCAGGGAGAGAGGGGAAAAAATAAGAAAACAGTGGTGAGGATAAAATCCTGGGAAACTCCACTATTTCAGGAAAGAAGACCCAATTAAGCAGGTGGAGAAAGAGAAGTCAGAGAGAAGAAGTCAACCTGGATAGAGCTGTGTTTCCAAATCCAACAAAAGAAAAACAAATTAGGTAGAAATAGACAACCGATCCGTGCTGAGGAAAAGGAAAATAAGATAAAAGCTTAAAAATTGTATATGGCAATTAGGAGATCATAGTATTTTACCCAAGGGTAGTTTCAGTAGAATGAAGAAGGGTAAAAATGTTAACTACATTTCCTGTGCTTGAGGAAAACTGAAGATAAAGATAAAGCATTCACCATCAGAAAGTTCTCATTCTACTGAGGGACAGAAAATGGAAATGCATTTATCATGTGCCACGGTCAATGTAACACTGTGTGTTGGCATTATGGGAAGGGTGAATTTTCATGGGGCCGAGAAGAGGAATAAAGAAAAAAATCAAGCATGAGTCTTTCTACAGATAAGGGACCACAAGGCCAGGAGAAGTGGTATGCGGAAACCCACAGGGGTATTATGGAAATTGTATGAATGGCAAAGATATACACCTTAAAATTTTACCAAACTATAATACAGTATGAATACAATCTTTATAACTGACAGCACTTAGGGATTACCTACTTAGAGTGACATCCTGTCACCTCTAAACAGAATGTTTTTTGTACCAAGGCAGATTCACAAAACCTGAAACAACTGACATGACAGGAAGGGGGAAATGGGGGGAAACAAGAATGTTGAGGATATTTAGATACATTTAAATATATAATATTCTATGAGATTTACTTTTACCTTATGGATTGCCTTAAAAATAAAAAAATAAAAATATATTCAATAAAATGTCACCATATAATATTATTTGTGACAATGTCATGCAGCCAATTTTCTTTTCTAGATATCAGCAGAAATTACTGACCCTGTTAATGATATTTCTTTACTAAACTCACTCTTAAAAATGTTTCTAATTAGACATTGTTATCAAGGAAACTACTGTATTTTAGCTTTTTTACTTACTACATCCTCATTAAAGCCTCTGCTTTATTTGACTTACCCAAAAGAAATAAGTGTGTGTTTACAAGTTATTTTCCATGATTTAAAAGGTCCAAAAAAATTATACATTGACATGTTATGAGGGAATGCAAGCTACTATTTAACAAATGTGGTTTGTTGAATTAAAAAAATATTTTTAAACATAAGTTCATAGGAAGAGAAAATAATGGGGTAAAGGTGGAAAGTTTGGGAAAACAGCATTAGGTGCTATTTAAAATTCGTGCTGACAAAAACAAATCAATACCTTGACAGACCCAAAGTTCAAATCAACAGGAGAGGTGATTTAAGTTACATCTATCTAGATTTAAGACATTTGGCAATTTAGCATCTGTGTTCACAATAAAGGTCAATAAATTTCCTTTTCCAAATTGAAAAGCAGGACAAGAAATGAGAATATTAACTAAACTATGGTCTTAAGCTCATGTTTCCAAGAAATAGGGAATTATAACAATTAAAATTCCTTAAAATCAAATGAAACATTATATTTGATGGGGAAAAATGCACTGGCTTAAGATTCAACCAGTTTCTTTTTCTGCATCCTCACACTGAAACAAAATAGTGTAGGATGTACATTAAGGAAAGGTAGGCTGAAATACTTTGAAAAGGTCATAGATACATTGCCCGAAGTATACATCTCTCAAATTGTTCATTGTTATTCCTTGTTCTCCCTCCAATATCAAGCAGGGCAAAGAGATACAAGTATAAAGATATATTAATACATTTTAACTATTATAAGCGCAGGTATCTTATAAATATCTGTCCTTCAACAAAAATGACTCTGGTTATACATCAACGACNCTCAGGATTTTAAAGAAAGGATTTAATAGGAAATGTGAAAGGTTATCTCCCAGATAAAATGGAAAATATAGGAACTGTTTTAGGAAATAGTACCACATCATAGAAAGTTTAATGGAAGATGGAATATAAAAGAAATCTTTCTCCTTTCTCTAAACAACCATGGCACTGCATCAGACAGAAGTGGCACTGGGACAAAGGAATTCCATGTAAGAGTTCATTTGAAAGAAAGGAATTTCAGTGACTATCATTGGGAAACCATTGTATTAGATAGTATTTATGGTCTTTCTCCACTATAAAATTTTAGGATGTAAGCATTATAAGAGCAAAATGTTTATTGTGGTGTTATTCATAATAATGAAAAATGTTGTGTTCTAGGCAGAACATAATGATGATCAGAATGATTGGAACATAGCCAGGCTTAT
The DNA here is from genome assembly GCF_001890085.2 of Hipposideros armiger. NCBI lineage: Eukaryota > Metazoa > Chordata > Mammalia > Chiroptera > Hipposideridae > Hipposideros > Hipposideros armiger. The sequence continues at coordinate 119,972 of NW_017731953.1, forward strand.
CTCCTAAGCTTTTCAAAAAGTTATATGTAAATGTCCTCTTCAATGGCTCCTGTCAATCCTGAGGCCCTCTGCCTAGGAGGTGACTGGTTTTGCTGGAAAGTTACCCTCTGGAATGAGCAGCTCCTGATTCATATCATGAAAGCCATATCATTGCACAGATCTCTCAGGAACATTGTTTCAGTGGCCAAGTATCTGCAGAAATGTGAGAAATTAGACCAATGAATAGAGTAATAATATAAAAAAATGTAAAGCCCATGGGAAAGGAAATAGACCAACCAAGAAAATACCATGATGGTTCCCTTGAAGATTGGAGGGAAGTCAGATGTCCTGATACTCTCTGAGGTAAAAGTAACAAATGGTTAAAAGTTGTAAATATGAAGGTAAAAAAACCCAGTGACAGAACATTATTTATTTTAACAGACACCTTCCATTTTCATATTTTCACCCAGACATGGTTCCTGTCCTTTGCAGGAGGAAATTTGATCATTCGTAGACTAATACATTGTGAAATTCTGCCTGTCAGGCTTTATTTAGAAATGGAATCTGCCAATCTTGCTTGTGACTTTCTGCTTACAGGGAATCTTCTTCAGAAACCCACTCTCAGCTCTATTAATGACAAATTTTAACAGGTGTTATTTTCCTGTCAAACTTTTCATTCGCCTCATGACTGTTCAACACTGAGTACCTCCAAACTCAAATTCAAAGATTCAAAGTTGATCCTCCATTTCTCTCTCTCTTGTATCCCTCCTCCATTTATATTCAGATTTATGAGGTGGGTAGTCCATCCTAGACCTCCACTCTATATCTTTCTATTGACCGCTCATCCTCTAGACATTTTAAAGTTGCTATTCTTTCTATCTTCATTTTCAAAATCTCTTGTCCTTTTCTTTCACAACTCTGACTATAAAGTAGTAGGTGACATCCTTCTTATAGTAGTTAATTCTTTATAAAATACTAACATCTTTCTCTTCCAGGTTGTAAGCTCATTTTAACTTAAAATACTGACACTAATTATGTGAAGGACAGGCTACGAGGCATTCAAGTAAGAAAATATATTTTAAATGTTCAACTCTCAAAAAGTCACTCAAAGTATTCACCAAAAGCTGTGATGGGTCTTACTAAGATTGTATTTGAGATTTATCCCACTTGTAGGAATCTCTCATGGTGGATTAACCTTTTTTCTTAACAATCCCTTATAATTTATAGAGTGTCTCTGCCCAAATTAAAGGAGTTATTTGGCAAATATCTGGTTTCTATAATAACTACAGAATATTGATTTGGGTGATTTCCATTCAAAATTGTTCAATTTGGTTGTCCTTATACCTTAATTTTTCATATAAAGTACAGAGTATATGTAAGCATTATACAAATCTAGTTTATGTAGTTTTGTTATTTTTTCCTGNGCATGTGAGGAATTCTTGCAACTTAACAATAAGAAGACTAACAACAATTTAAAAACAGGCAAAAAAACAATCACTTCACAAAGAAAGATGTGCTAAAAGTACCTGAAAATTTGCTCAGACGTTAATCATTAGGGAAATGCCTATTAAAAGCACAGGAGATATCATTACTAGAAGGACTAAAATTTAAAAGGCTGACAATCCTCAGTGTGAAAAATTAGAATGTGTGAATTAAAAGTGTGACAAATCTAAGAACGTGAAGAAGCTAGAACTTTTATATGTTGCTAGTGGGTGTGTGAAATGATAAAAACCACTTTGGAAAACTCTTTGTCAGTTTTTTATAATGTTAAATGTTCGCCAGTGATTGAGCAGCTCCACTCCTAATGTTTTCCCAAGAGAAATAAAAACACACCCTTATAAAATTTGCATTATTCATAATAGCCAAGCACTGGGGGAAAAAATCTAAATGTTAATCGGTAGGGAAGTGGATTAATAAATTGTGGAGTATTTATTTGATGGAATATTACTCAGCAATAAAAAAAGAAAGGGCTACTGGATACACACTATCTCACAGATGTTATCTTAAGTGAAAGAAGATAGACACAAAAGAGACATATTAGATGGTTGCATTTCATGAAATTCTAGAACAGGCAAAGTAAACTAGAGGGAAAAGTATCGGAAAATTGCTCTCTATGGGGAGGATGTAATTGTGTGGAATGGTCTATGAAGGAATAGTTTAGGATGATGGGAATATTTTTCTTTATCTTGATAGGGGCATGATTTATGTGGTTGAGTATAAAATCATTTATACTCTAAAGATCTGTGTGTTTTATTGTATATACATTTTACTTTGAAAAACCTGAAAACAAAAATTAGAGAAACAAAAAAAATAGAAGTGTGTCTTATATTGTGAAGATAATAAATATGTAACTATAGGATGAATGGGGGGAGGTGGGGGAAAACCTGCCACAATGCTGTGCAAATGGGCACCTATAGCTTAGGATAAAATATCCAGTGACCACATGACCGACCATGGATTCGAAAAGTGCTGCTTCTCGTTTTAGACAGAAGTGATAATGATGTAATCTGACCCATGTCATTGATTCAAAACACTCTTTGAATTGATTTTGGAGATGTGAAGAGATTGAATAAAACTGTTTCATGAAATAGGAGTAGAAAAAAAATCTTGGCAAGTACCTAAATATACTCATTCACCTGTGCCTTCTTAAATAAGGAAACAATTCAGACCTTTCTAGAAGGAGTAGGGCCAAGTGCTGGAATTAGCCAATTATGACAAGTTAAACTTGGGCATCCATTTTCCTAACAATCTCTTTTCAGGGGCATGTTNCAAAAGAATATAAGCAGTTGCATACTCATTTAATATCTCTCAGTCTTCTCAAGCTGCAGAAATCCTACCTAGCTTGGGGGTTTCTTGCCAGGCTTTCTTCATTATTGCATCTGCAGGACTCAGATGGTCCAAGTCACAAGTAAAGAACGTCTGGTGGTCCTGGACAGAGATTCACGTCATAGTAAGTCAGAGGCTCTCATCCTGTCACCCAAGTGCACCAATTATATTCAGGGCCCCCAAAATAAATGTAGTGGACTTTGCCATACTTGGCATTCTGAGATGCTTTGCCTGTTGGAGTCTGAGTCCTCATTACTGGAGTGAGAATTGTTGGAGGAGTTGTTGTTAACCCCTCCCAGAAGGGGGAGCAAGTGGCTGACTGAGACTTGTTCAATGAGTAATGTTCCATACTTGTGAAAATACTGTTCAAATACCCTGGGCTCCAATGGGTGATGGGAGGAGTCAGAGGCAAACTGGGAGAGACTGAGTTGTGTGGCTTCAGAGCGAGGACTGGAAGGATAGTTGCCATTTTCCCTGTGTAAAACCCTTCTCCCGTGCAGCCGGCGGGTGGGCACCATTATCCCAATATTTCTTTATAGGTTTGGCTTTAAAGCAGTTTCAGGGAAGGAAGTAGAGGAAAAATTCCTCCGGCCCAATAAGTCTTTCTTATCCAATAAATTCAATAATGCTGTCTCCTTGATAGGCTGTGTAAACCAACTTTAGAAAACTATATTTTTATCTTAGACATGAAGTTATGAAGCACAAAACTG
>NW_017731953.1:125966-135966 GCF_001890085.2 Hipposideros armiger
GTCCCTATGGATTCCAGACTGCTCAGAGAGTTCTCTAGAGCAAGAGGTGTGCATCACCCCAGTAGTCAACCTGAACTGAGGAAAGCATGTCTTGCTGATCTAGCTTGGGGCTTTCAAGGGATTCCCTCCTGCTAGACATACGTTTTACACATTCGTTCCCCCTCCTAGGGCTACTTTCTATTTGGCATTAGTCTGCTTCATGCATAACTACCTAAAACTGTCTGTCACCACTGGTAACTGCTCTCGTCACCCTCCCACCACAACGCTGCTGTGTCTAAGCAAACATGGGACCTGAGCCTTTTGGAGGTCTGTTTCTTCCCTGGCAGACGCAAAAGGATGCGCCAGGTAAGATGCTCCCAGATTCCCTTGCTTAGGAAGACTTTGGTGATAGCTGTACTGTCTATGGTGGACTCCCACCCACGTAGTGGAGGAAGTAAAACAGGCTTTTCCCCTCCCCTTATATGAGGATGCTGTCAATCTCTTTACCCGGAATTGGCTGAGAGGAATTCATTTATGTTTAGTCGCATGATTAATGTCTTCAGCTGTAGCCCTTCCTGACTAAGCCAGCACATCTCAGAGAATCGCCTACACTTATTTCAAAAGTACAGCCTTTAGCAGGAGGGTATCTACCCATTCCTGTAAAAATGCTCAAATTTCCACCCTCAAACACAGGACAGTCTTGTCCATATTACTTCTTGAAACAGAACCCCTCGCTCTGCCTTAAAATGCCCCTCGCCGTGCCCTCTCTCTGCCCTTCTCCCTAGGAGGGTAGATAGGTCAGCCACTTCCCTTCAGCCCTACCCACCTCAGACTTCAGGTCTGTTTTGCAACTGAGTGAAACTGCTTCATGACATGTGAACCCTTGGCCTTGAAAGCGGAACAAACTGATCTGAGGAGATAATGCTACCTCACCACGAAATAACACACAACTCAATTCTCCACAAGATATGATTAATGCACGAGGGAAAATGTCTCAGCATTGAGCCATCCAGATCTCTTTCTTTAATTATGCTTGGCATTACAAGGAAGGGAAGGTTACTTTCTCCCCCCACCCTCTTTTAACATAAGAAGAAACGTGAAATTATTCTGAAGGAACAAGGTTGATTGATTTTCTATAGAAATTGAAAAACGACATTTGTGAAGGAAAAAAAAGTATCTATTTGTAATCATCTACTATTCACAGTCTAGGAAAGGCTTAATAAGGAAAGGCAAAAGGTAACCACTATTGCATGCTCACTTGTATTTCTTAACTCTTTTCTTCCTATACACCTTCATTCTAAAAGTAATAGACTTGAAACCCCACAGAATTTAAACTGGTCTTCTACCCTCTCTCTATATATGGTTGAAGGATATGTCACTTTTCCATGAACTTAGCATTTCCTGTTCTTTATTTCTCTAAGGAAGAAAGAATGTTTGCGGTATTTGATTTGGAAGTGTCACACTGAACAAGTGCTGTTTGTACAAGCCTTATGGTATAGGCAGCGATTAATGTCCAGGTAAGACTGGAAATATAGGAGGTAGAGGAAGCCACACAAGTTATTTCTTGCTCACAATAGATGACTATGGTGATTAAACAAAAAGCAACACAGTCTGACACGAATGCATTTCTGCTTTTTATTCCCAAGGGTGGAAAAATTGACCATTTATATCACCCAGTCATTGCCAAATAAAAGTGACTATCAAGTCCTTTTTTCAAACCAGTGAGTCCAATCTGAAGTAGAGAGGACTATAATATGATGAAGCTTTGAAATGTGATTGCTTCCTAGAAATTCATTTGTTCATTCATTCAAAGGATAGTTATTAATTGCCAATCATTTACAAGGCACTATGCTAAGCATTGACATTTACAGGGGAAAAAACCATCAGGACTGGAAGGAGGTGTCTGATGAAATAGGCTTCAGAGAAAATTGCTAGAAAGAAAGAGGGACATTACATAATGATAAAAGGATCAATTTACCAGAAACACATAATGATGCCAATGGTGCGCACACCAAACAAAAAAGTCTCAAAATAAATGAAGCAAAAACTGGTAGAACTAAAAAAAGAAATAGAAAAAGTAACAAGCATAGTTGCAGCACGTTCACCAAGACACCATATCCTGACCCATGGAATGAACATCAGTAAACTTAAAATAATTGAAATTATATGTATTTAATTTTATTATAGAAATAAATTTTGATGCAAAATTCAATTGGCTTACTAAATCCTGTTATAGATTTTTCCTAAAATGGTCACAAGAATAGCCTTGACGATATAGAAAAATAAATGCATAATGATGCCGAAAACCAAAATTGATAGAAAACCTGTTATCATTGCACTAAAAGAACTAGATTAAAAAACAAATTCCTGCCCAGTTGTGCAGCCATGCTAGAAAAAAGAAAACTCCCTTTTCTGAATAAAGGATCCTTTATTCTTCCTTACTCTGTTTTCTAGTTTAGAAAAAAAATAATTGTTTTTGGCTAAACCACCACAAAACTGGTCAACCATCCATATACATTGTGAGTACTAATTTTTGAGATAAGCCAAATATTTACCTTCATTCCTATGTTATCTATTTCTCCATAACAAATTATCTCACAATTGAGCAACTTAAAACAACAATCATTTAGTATTTCATGCAATTTCTGTGTGTCAGGGAATCTGAGAGCAGCTCATTTGGGTGTTTTGGGCTCAGCATCTCATAAAATATCAGTAAGGTGGCAGCCAGGGTATCGGTCATTTCAAAGATTGACTGGGGCTAGACAGTCCACTTCTAAGCTCACTCATGTGGTTGTTGACAGGCTTCTATTGCTCACCAAATGGCTCTCTCCATGGGTTGCCTGAGTGTCTGCAAGATGTAGAAACTAGACTCACCCAGAATGAGTAACCCAGAAAAGAAAGAAGAGAGTGAGAGAACTCACAAGATGGAAGCTTTTGGAATCCCCAAAGTTACATCCCATCGTGTCCCATCATTTCTCTCATACACTATTGGTCTCACAGACAACTCCTGATCCAATGTGACAGGGGACAAGGTGGTGAATACCAAAAAGCAGGGAGTTTGGAGCTACCTCAGAAGAAGGATATTACAACCCATCATACATGTAGCCAGCTAGCACTTGCAACTCCCAGCAAACAATACAAAAGAAAATAGAGAAGGGAGAGAAGAGAGATGACCATAGAACCTGGCATCTTGGGAGTTATGGTTTCCAAATAAACACTGTTGGCAAGTCTGAGAGTGGAAGAACCACACAGCATGAGATTTTTCTACTTTGTCTGCTTTTTTCCAAGTTAGAATGCCAGAAAGTGGCATCAGTGGGAACATAAGGATGCCTTATATCAACCTAGCAAATCTGTGTCAGTTTATTATCTGATAATTCTATGTACGTAAAGCCATCTCTAGCTGCATCTCTGAGGTGGCAATCTGGGCACTAAACAGAGTGGCAGTAAATATGACCAAGGGGAGTCTACACATACTGTCTTTTTAAAAAAGATTTTTATTAAAATATAGCTAACATACAATATTATATTAGTTTCAGGGGTACACAATAGTTAGTCAACATTTATAAACCTAAAGAAGTGATCACCATGATGAGTCCAGCAGACATCTGACACTGTACCATGCTGTCACAATATTGACTATATTCCCTATGCTGTACATTACATCCCCATGCCTTATTTGTTTTATACCTGGAAATTTGAACCTCTTCTTCCCCTTTCCCCTTTCCCCTTTCCCCCATTTTTTAATTTTTCAATTACAGTTGACATTCAATGCCATTTTATATTAGTTTCAGATGTACAACATAGCGGTTAGACACTTATATAATTTAAGAAATGATCCCCTGACTAGTCTAGTACTCACCTGGCACTCTGCATAGCTATTACCATATTATTGACTATATTCCCTATTCTATATATCCCCATGAGTATTTTGTCACTATCAGTGTGTACTTCTTAATCACCTTTTTTACCCTGCCCCCGAACTCCCTGGCAACCATCAGCGTATTCCCTGCATCTATGAGTCCGTTTCTATTTTGGTTCTACATTTATTTTGTTCTTTAGGTTTCACATATAAGTGACATCGTATGGTATTTATCTGTCTCTGTCTGACTTATTTCACTTAGCATTATATTCTCTACGTCCATCCATGTTGTTGCGAATGGTAAGATTTCATTCTTTTTTATGGCTGAGTAATATCCCTTGTATATGTGGGTACTTCAGCTGTGTGAAGGTTAATTTTGTGTTATAGGTGTACAGATATTCACAACCGCTGCATCTTCATTACGAGTCATATCCTTAACATTATATTATGTCCTTTTTGTCTTATCTAAACATGGGTTTTAACCTTTTATTCTACTGTCTCACACTCCGAACAATCTGTTTTCTTTTTACTTGCCTTTACTCCTTTTATTTTTAACTTTTAATCAGATTACTTTTAGATGTGTCTCTTGTATGTAGTATAGAGGTAGGTTTTTCTGTGTGATCCAATCTTTCGTTTTACATGTGATTTAAATCAAGTTACCTTCACTGATATGATAGGCATATTTGAGTCCTTTTATGGTGTGTTACATTATTTATTCTGTGTTTTTAATTAATAGGCTTTTTTAAGAGTAGCTTTAGATTTACAGAAAAATTGAGCAGACAGTACAGAGGGTGGCCATGCATCCCCTTCTCTCCTGCACACAATTTCCCCTGTTATCAACATCTTGCATTAATGTGCTATATTTGTTACAATTGATGAACTAATATTGGTGCATTATTATTAGCTAAATTCCATAGTTGGCGTTAGGGTCACTCTTTGTGTTGTACAGTGATATGGTTTTGACAAATACATAATGTCATGTATCCACAATGTCATGTATCCACCATTAGAGTATCTAAAGCGTAGTTTCATTGCCTAAAAAATCACTGTGCTCTCCCTCTTATCCTTTTCTTCTTCACTTAAACTCCTGGCAACCACTGATCCTTTTATTGTCTTTATAGTTTTGTCTTTTACAGAATGTCATATAGTTAGAATCATACAGGATGTAGGCTTTCCTGACTAGCTTTTTCACTTAGCCATATGCATTTAAGGTTCCTCCATGTCTTTCAGTGGCTTGACAGCTCATTACTTTTTATTGCTAATAATATTCCATTTATTATTTTTTTTAAAGATTTTATTGGGGAATTGGGGAGGGGAACAGACAAGTTGCTGTCCTTTTGTTCTTTAGTCTAGTTGTTGTGGAGGATGTCGCTTCACTGGCCCATGTTGGTATTGTGATCATTGTGCTCTTCCCAGCTGAGGCAGTTGGTCGCCGGCCACTGGATGGCAGCTCCCGGCGGCTCAAGGTGGCTCATGCCAGCTGCTGGCCGCTCACGCTGGCTACTGGACACTCAGGGTAGCTCATGGAAGCCCACTGCAGCCTCACTGCAGCCTACACCATGGCCGGCCACTCACAGCAGCCCAGCTCCAGGTGGAGCTGTTGTTCACCATCTTAGCTGTAGAGGGTGCAGCATCACTGGCCCATGTGGAAACCAAACTGGCGGCCCTGCTGCTCAGACCTGGCGCTCCCAAGCCAACACTTAACCAACGAGACACTCGGCATGCCCAATATTCCATTTATCTACGCACCTGTTGAAGGACATCTTGATAGCTTGCAACTTTTAGTAAATATAAATCAAGTTGCTATAAAGATTTGTGTGCAGGTTCTTGCGTGGACATAAATTTTCAACTCATTGAGCAAAGACCCAGGAGCATGAATACTGGATCGTATGTATAGTAAGACTACGTTCAACTTTATGAGGGTGGGCCCCCAGGAATTTTTAATCTCTCAAGTTAGCCCATGCTCAGGCTCCAGCAATTAGTCAATTTCCATTTAAGTGTCCTGACTAGTTGCTGGCTTCAGCTGTGTGCTTTTGCCCTTGGCCTCTGCTCCTGGTAAGCTGTGCTTTTCTACATTCACCTTTTTTTTCAGTTTTGGGGGTAGCCGTTTATCCTGTGATTTCAACTTCTGTTATATCTATGAAGAGTTGTTGACTTTCAGTTCATTCAGCTTTTTTCTTGTGAGGACAGAATGACAGCTCCCAAGCTCTTCATACACCAGGCAGGAAATGGAAACTCTCTGCTGTTTTTATAAATATGCGAATTTCACTAGGTGTTCTGTTATCTTTGCTTTTTACATCAGCTCTCTGATATTTCAGAAGTTTTGTATTTCTCTTCTACTGGCAACTTTGTAGTTTTACTTTTATAAAATGTTCTCCATTTCCTCTTTCTTTCCCCTCTACCTGTCTGTTCCCTATTATGAACTACAATAAAATTAACTCATATTGTCTACCTTTCACTGGTAGTTAAATTGCATAATTTTAGTCAACAGTAGGATCTTAGTGTTTATATTTGTGAAAATGTTAATATCCCAACTACTTGATTTCTCAGCTTTTAAGTGATATCCTTTGACTCCCAACTGTCAGAGCTGATTCTATTTCTTTTTCTCTCCTTTGCTGCCTGATTTTTGTTGTTTCATTTCCACTCTTACTTCCACTTTTTCTTTAGTCTCAGCTCTACAGTTAATAACATTTGTAGCTCCCAACAATCCTTCCCCTCAAGTTTCTCTGTCGTTACTTGCTTAGCAGCATGTACTCTTCTAGGATTGTGTCCATTCGATTTAAGATTTCTGTTTCATTGTCATAAAAATTGTGACAAATATGCTTTTATTTTCCTTGTCATCCCTATTCACAGATGTACTTATTGATATTTATTATTTTTTGTCCCCTTTCTTTGTTTTTGTTTTGTGAATCTTGTCAGAAGTTTGTCCATTTTACGAATATTGCCAATTAATCCGGGTTGGCTTGTTTGTTGGTTTGGCATTGTTTTTTCTGTCCACTAATGTTTGTTTCTACTTAGTTAATCCTTCTAAGCTTTTCTGCTTTGGGTTTGGGGGGATTTGTTTTGTTTTGTTTTGAGCTTTATTCTAGTGTTGTGACTCTTTCTTGGGAAATAAATTATTAAAGCAGCGGTTTTGCAATGCATTTACTCTCCTGGCTGGAGGAGATGCCCCTGGAAAAGAAAGCAAATGTCTAATCTCCTTGTAAACATACTCATGACATACTTCATAACAAACAAACTAAGTGGTTTTGTAGAAAGAGAGGCCTTATCTATGAGAGGCTTTTAGTATGACATGCCTGGTTATTTAGAATTGCTTCAAGTTAAGAACCTAGAATCTATAGATTTATAGGACATGATTGCCTGGAAAACATGGTATAAGCTATAACCATCAGAATATAAAACAGAGATGGTTTATGACATTAATGGCTCCTTTAGTATGAGTGTTCTGGGCCAGAGAATATCCAATACAGTTTAAAAAAAAAACAAAAAAACAAAACTGAGAATACCCTGTCAGAAGTGCTGGATCGCTCTGTGATGTGATTATGCTCTTTGATTATTTCCATCTTTGATATGATTAATAAAGCTTGATCTCTTATTCATGTGAGTTTTATTTGATAATTCAATCTTTTTCTAAAAAAAATCTCAGTTCTTAACTTGAATGCTCAGCTCATTAGGCATTTCATATTTTCTAGGGTAAGGTGCACTACATATATGCATTAAATGCTAACACTTTCTAAGTACCTTCTTAGCTGTCTTCTACAAGTTTCGACAGGCAATATTTTCATTATTATTCAGTTCAAAATATTTTCTAATTTCCAATTATTTCTTTCTGACCCACGAGGGTTTTTCTATATTTCTAAACTGATTGTCTAGTTAACTTTTTATTGCTGACAACTAACTTAACTGTATTGTTTTCATGCTTATATACCAATACCTTGAAAATGGTTGAGTCTTTCTTTTTGGTTAGATAGTAATTTTTGTTAACATTCAGAGTATTCTTAGGAAAGGTATCAGGAAACTATAGCCTACAAGCTAAATCTAGCCAATCACTTGTTTCTGTCAATGAAGTTTGTTGGAACACAACTGCACCCATTTATTGGGTTGTTGGAAAAGTCATGACGTATTTTTTTCTATGTTTTTAATTGCAAAAATGCGTCGACTTTTCCTACAACCCAATATTTATGTATGGTCTATGGCTGTTTTACCCTACAGTGATATTATTCTAACTTAAATAGGATACATATCCTTAGTGTTTTGTTTTTTTCTCTCTTAAACTTTCAATTACTAAGAGAACTATATCCAGGTCTCCCACTCTGGTGGTATATTTGCTCATTTATCCTTATAATTCTGTTAAGTTTTGCAGTTTTGCTATAAACAGATAAATGCATAACCTGTTCTTAGGTGCACAGAAGTTTAGAATAGTTACGTTTTTCTTGTAAGTCAATTTTTTAAATTTGAATATTGGATAGAGTTTTGTCATTATATTAATAGAAATACACTAACTTTTTTGGTTGGTATTTGCCTGGTATGTATTTCAATCCTTTTATGGTCAATCTTTCTGTTTATTTATGTTTTAGATTTGTCTCTGTTGAACAGCAAAGAGCTGGAATTTATTATTTATTCCAGGAAGATAATCTTTGTCTCTAGAAGTTATTTCACGTACATTTAATGTAATTACTGTTAAATTTATTTCTATTGGCTGATATTGTGCTTTCTATTTGTCCTGGCTTTTGTATCTTTGGACCTTTTTTTGCTCCTTTTTCATCCTCATTTGAACTGATTATATTTCTAATTTCATTTTTTTCTTTAATAATTTGGAAACCACATACTATATCTTTGTTTTTTAGTGGTCATATTTAACCTAATAAAATCAAATATCAGTAAATACTTTTACTTTCCTTGACTACTTTAATTGTAGTCAGTTTCCCTTCCACTTAAGCTTAATTTTTCAGTTTAACTCTATCATATTGTAACCCTCCCTAAAATTAGTAATACTGATTTTTTGCATGGATTTAAAAAAATTTAACCAGATTTCTACTTTTAAAATTCATTTCTCATTACATTTCAAACCTATATTACACTTCAACTCTTCTACATTTCAAATCAATTAAGAAAAAACCCCATAACTTATGTACTTACAAAAACAGGTGGCAGAATTAATAACGATAAAAGCAAAAGTTAATTTATTATGACACATACAAACAGTGGAATCATGTTTAATTGAGTATTGTTCATTTAAAAGTCTAATAAAGTAGACAAAGGTATAATCAAGAATAAAAAATTATTAAAAAGATATTATGTAAAATTCAATTCAAAGCCTCCATCAAATTATAAGGAAAATACTGATTACTCAGATTAAAACCAAAAGATATAGAAAGCCTAAATTAATTAAAGTCATGAATAAAACACAAAAAGTTAACAAAAAACTTCTGAATGCTAGACTCAGACAGTTTAAGTGTAAGTTATTAAAACCCTCCTAAAGAACAAATAAATACATCTTATAATATTATAAAATCCCAGAGCATAGAAAAGAGAATATTTTAGAATATACTTATTTGTATATAAGCATAACACTAATGCTAAAATTTGACATAGCATTAGAAAGAAAAAAACTACAGATTTTAGACCAGTTTCTTTAAAAATTATCAAATTTAACTCAGCATTATATTAAAAGTTTTGATGTTTATGTAAGTTTTATTTTTTAGAATGTATAGATAAGCCCATATTGATATATCTGTTAGATAATTTGTCATATAAAAACATCAAAGGAGAAAAATACAAACACATTTATATGTTGAAAATCTGTCTAGCTAGATCTACGATCTATTCTTGATTTAAGGAAAAACCTACTAGTAATTAGGGAGATGATTATACTTCATTAATCTGATAAATTATATTAAATTCAAACCTGTAGTCAATGGCATTGTTAACTATCAGACAAAAAAAGTACGTTGATAAAATTCAGAAATAAAAAGGGTACTTTCTTCATTATTGTGCATCATTTTTTTCTGGAAATTTCAGCCAATGCAATTGTATATGCAAATCCAGTTAATGGGTTGAGATTATTTTTTTAACTTGAAAAACATATTAAAATTATTTTTAAGACTAAATGTATCCAAATAGTGAAGAAATTACTTTTTTTTTTTTAATTGGGGAATTGGG
>NW_017731953.1:137006-173497 GCF_001890085.2 Hipposideros armiger
AAAAAAATGACATTTACATACAAAAGTTTAATTTAGAAAATAACATTTTGCATATTTTATTATACATAGATATATTTGTTAAAAAGTTGTAAATTGCTTTGTTTGTTCTCTTAAAATTGTATGTGAAACAAAAGTTTGCTTTTATCAGGTAATAATTAAACTGATGGTATACCATCATTCATCTAGCTCTAATAAACTCCAGAAATAAAAAAGGTCTGAGAATATATCTTTTAAAATTATAGCTGAACAGCTCCTCTATGTAAAAAATGTATTTTACAAGTAAAAGTTATCTAAAGAGATTAACTTTATTTTATTTTATATTTTTTTAGCTGAGCCGTCCTGCCACATGTTGGCAGCTCAGCAGCAACTCAGCTCGGGCCGGGCATCGAACTGCTGTTGCTCAGAGCTCACACTCTCGCGTGAGCTCTTAACCAACTGAGCCACTCGGCCGGCCCCGAGATTAACTTTAAAACACAATGCAGAATATCAATTTGTCATGAGAATTATAGCTGTGATTCAGATGAAAATTTTCCAGGAGAGGATGGCTAAGAAAAGAGGCCGACCTCTTCAATATCAAATATCAAAAGAATTGTCTAAACAAAGGAAATAAGGTTAATATAAAATGAACCCCAATTTTCATCTCAGAGGGGAACAGCTGGCCCCGGGTAGTCCAGGACTATATCAATTTGTATCTTTGCTGAAGAATATATTTGCATCAAATACTAGGAAACATAAGGTTACAAATGCATTCATGGGTTAAGGCACTTAGGCTCTGAAGGTGGTGTCAACATATAATTTATATTTGGTATGCATTAAGAGATATGAAATATAAAAATCAAAGTAAGATAAAAAGTAGAAAAGAAAAACTCATCTATAGTTTTTAAAACAAAATATTATTTTAGTTTCAACAAAATTTTTAGATTTTCCTAGGATAATTTGGATATTTAAATAGTAATCACTCCACACACCCTCCAAAGACTAGTACAGATCCATAAGGAAATCTAATAAAACCACCGATGCCTACATCTAGAGCAAAACTAACAGAAAGGGAACACACAAATTTCAATTTACATGTAACTGAGGAAAGGATATGAAGATTATCCAAAAGACAGGAGAGTGTAATGGCCTCCTACAGTTGGTGAAATACAGATAATGTTACTCCAAGAAAAGGAGGGTTTTACCCCAGCTGGAGTCTGAGGCCTGGTAGATCAAAGTCTATTGGGGCATTGGAAGGGTGACGAGATGTAGAAGTTGCAGAACCAGGGGGTGGCAGGCTTGCGGTGGCAGTGAGAAAAAAAAAAACACAAAAATTCCTGATGCCGAGGCATAAAACAGTGGTCCTCAAAGTGTGATAAAGTATACATCCTCATCATCTGGAACCATTCGTTTATAATGTACACCAACTCAAACCCTCTAAATCAAAACCCTGGGCATGGGGCATAGTTGCTGCAGTGTGCCTGGCTCCCCAGATGATCCTGTAATGTAATAACCACATTATAGAAAAATCAAGCAGTATGACATGGTTTAGAAACGGAACATAATTTAGTCCAACTGAATTGTAGGTTATAGGTGATGATGAAATGGGGGCCTGAATCTGGAGAGGAATGTCATGGTCTGCTTGTAAGAAGTCTTCAGTGACACATTAGGGGCTTGGACAGTAATGCGAAGATTCAATAGATGCCACTGAAGAGTTTTAAGCAGAGAAACAATAATTTTTTTTCTCAGACAGAGTACCCTGGCATCGTTGTGGATGATTGGATATGGAGTAGACATACGCAGAAAGAAAACTTGGGAGAATGCTTTAATTTCCCTAGAATAAGATAAGAAAGATTAGAATAGACTTCAATAGATAGACTTGGTGACTAATTGAAAAGAGAAATAATTTGGGATGATTCTGAATTCTACCTTTGCTTGCCTCTATCTCTAAGTTTATAACAGAGTATATAGAAAAAGAATATGTTAAAGCTAGAACTCTGCACTATTCTACTTTTCCTTGTTTTTAATCTCAAGACCTGTGTTTTATGAGAACATGAAGCTCGCAAAGATAGGTTCCTGCTACTATAATGGAGTCCTCAAGGTCATAAGGGCTCCAAAGAAAAACCAATAGGCATCCTTCTGATGTTGATTTTCCAGCTGCACTCCCTGGGGACACGTCAGAGACTTATCTCTGGATGGACCACAGCTGGAATTTCTACAGCCGCTGTTACAATACAGGGACAAACATTCCGTCACTGGGTAATATTGTTAGCTAAATGTCCACAGGACTTTTGGGGGAGATGTGTCCTTGGAGGTTCTGTGAGCCAGGCAGCCTTGAAGGGTCTATTGCAGTTCCTACGGCTGAACATGCGACAAGACAATGTGTGTGCATAAAGGAGGCATGAGTGGTCCAAGGTAACTTTTTTTTTTCAGTTAAAGACTGTTATTTAAAGCCAGCTCATTCTTTTTTTTTTTTTTTGCCTTTTTGTGTCCCAGAATGAGACATTCCTTTCAATAAGGCTGTCTGGTGAAACCACAGTAGTGACTTGTCTTCAAGCAGATTGTAGCAAAAAAGGAATTTCCCCTCGACAGCGAATATCCTACAACACCTTTGTTTCTTCATTGAAATAAAATCGGCAGCTGTAGACTGAGTGGGGTCCATGATCACCTAAGGTCTTTGGCTACAGGGGATTTATAGGCAGCAAATACCAAATCAAGTTTTCCTGTGTCACTAAGAATCTTCCCAAATTTCCAAAGGCTCTATATCACTTACCTGATAACTCCAGAGAACACACAAGATCCTTCTGCTGTAATCATTCTCAAAACCCACCAAAAACAGTTATAAATACAGGCCTTACTCAACCAAAAACCTTATAATGACATGCTGCTTTTTGGTCTGTAAAAGCACTGCCTCCCCTTCCCCCTTTTTTTAAAGTTTTCATTGGTTTGCTGGAAAAACTGAGCTATTTGTCTTGCAGAGTGGCCTATATTATGGATTTGACTGTCAACTTCTCCTGGTTTCTACTTTTTCCTTTCCAATACGGCCTTAAAATCTGGCAATACGATAATAAGATCTAGAGGCTTAACTAATTTCAGGTTCAATTTTTTCTTTATTTCTTTCTGCAAGATTACTTCATGGGGACGGGGTATGCACTTCTTATTATATCATATTAGACAGCAAATAATGTCTGCTGGCACACTTTTAATGATATTCAAGTTATCCACGAGTTCAGAGACGTTTGCCTGATTCTTCCAGAACACTGTTCCCCATAAACTTTTCATGCCATGATTTCTATATCCACAGGTAATTGTTACTTACAGACTTTCATTAGGGCTATCTTCTAACATTTTCATGCATGTATTAGGTGGGATTCTTCTATGAGTTACTTTCTCTCACCACTATTTAGTTTCCTTGTGTAAAGTTTTGAAAGGATAAAAAAAAAAGAAAGAATAAATGCTTTATTCTTTCTGTTAATTTATCAGTTTTCAAAGCAATGAGAGTGCGCTAGCAACCTCAAAAAGTGACCAAGGAGGCATGTGTGTGTAATTATGAATTCATTTTATATTCATATTTATATACTTACATATATTGTGGTCATTATTTGTTTTGCTGCTCAGATGGTCTCATTTTAGGTCAGTAGAAGCCCCTTAATGTTACTCTCCATTTTTGTGACATGATTTGTTAGTCTTTGATAGCTCCTTTGCTTTCTGGGTAAGATTGTCCAGGTTCACCTTACATATGCCCCGTTCCAGACCTGGACTCAGCATTATTTCTCCTAAGAGCCCTGGCCCCAGTTCCTTTAGGTGAGAAATAATATTTACAGGTCACAATTTGGATGGTAGGTGTATTTACTGCTACTGGGTTGTAATTGATTCAAGGACTTTGAATGGAGGGGTAAAAAATACATATTTTTTGGAAAGAGAAAAAATAAAATTTTGAGTTCATACAAATATTTGTAATTTCAATTTAAAAGTTAGAGGTTCTTTCTCAATTTCTTAATTTTATACTTATATCTCTTTTACTCTTAACAATGAAAATCTTGATTTCTAAAGAAATGTCTTTATATTTCCTTACAGAATATATAAGATAGTATTCTCTATATGTTAGTTTCAAAATAACAATATCAATGACTGACAGTAAGGCTACTAAATGCATTTTCAGATTTTAGTTGACCCTTTAGAGCAGCGGTTCTCAACCTGTGGGTCGCGACCCCTTTGGGGGTTGAATGACCCTTTCACAGGGGTCGCCTAAGACCATTGGAAAACAAAAAGATATTTATATTACGATTCATAACAGTAGCAAAATTACAGTTATAGAGTAGCAATGAAAATAATTTTATGGTTGGGGGTCACCACAACATGAGGAACTGTATTAAGGGGTCGCCCGGCATTAGGAAGGTTGAGAACGGCTGCTTTAGAGTATATCCTCCAAAAGATACGTAATCAAAATACTTGTTTTGAAAGTCACTGGAAGTAATCATGTATCCTTTGTGTAGTTATGCCACTATTTGATATTCATTTGGGTTCAATTATTTTGGTTTGCTTCCAATTTTGGAGAGAATGCTTTTTATTCCTTTTATTTAATTTTGGTTTTTAAGTATGTAAAATATTTACATGGTCCAAGGTCAAAACTATATAGCAAGGTACATTCGCATAAATTTTATCTCCATACCTATCTAATCCTGTTTCCTCCCTCCCCAATAGGCAACTGTTTTTAATATCTTTATACCTTCTGTGATTTGTTTGTGTGTGTTTATGTGTTTATATATATTGCCCTAAAACCTGTTTTCCTTAATGTATTCTGATGATCAAATGATGTCCATATATAAATATTTTGCTCATTTCTTATCCATAATTTCTTCACCCAATCCCTTGATGTGCATCTGGTTTGTTTCCGGTTATGAGTTATTCCAAATAATACATCAGTGAATGTCCTCAGGTGTATACCATTTTGTATTTTTGGCAAAATACTTTTGGGATAGATTTTTTAAAGAGGGATTGCGTAAGCAAAGGGCAAATGCATTTATAATTTTGCTAGATCAGGGGCATGCTTTTAAACATATTAATCTTGTCAAGAAAATGTAGGAATTTTAAATATCTTTTTATTACAGAGAAAGCAGAAACTGTTTAAAATGATCATGTTTATCAAGAATAGCTTATTAGTAGAATTTAAATTATTAAATTTAATAGTCTCTGGTGTGATGTAAATCAACATCTTGAACAGTCGAAAGATTTTATCAGCTTTAGCGGTCTCCAATCCATTAGTCTTAGGAAACAATGTAACAGGAAAACTATTAAAAGCCACCTATCTATATGTATACAAAACCATATACATGCCTGTGGGGATGGATGGATAGATGGGCGAATAGATAAAGGGAGACAAAGAGAGAATATTTTCCCCCTGAGAACATTTCTAATTTTAATAAATTTACCACCTTTTTAATTCAGTCAAAATTTTATTATCTTTTAAATGACACAACAACAATGGAAGTAAGTTAGTGTCTATATAACAGCAATTGTAATATTTTTTAAACTGTTGGTAAATCTGCAAGTTTGTCACCTTGGGCCCCAAATGTAATCTAACATTTAAATGCAAAATGAAATGTATTTGCTGACCCCTTTTACGATCATATGGGTTAAAAAAACATGATTTCATTGTCTTATGTTTTTCAGTTACTATCATTGTCTGAAATCAGAAAAGCAACCCCAACAACTGGGTGAGTCATATTTACTTTTATATCTTATGCACAGCAAGAATTCAAACCCATAAAAAGTCATTGAACAGTAAATGAAAAATAATAGATTCACATTTGAGTAGCAGCTAATGATGTGTAAAAATGGACTACATTTTTAAAAAGTAACTTTGATCAATAAAAACTGGTGAATAAATCACTAGTGATTCATTTACTCATGTTACCATATTCTTCTTCAGATATAACCATAAAGGCAATAGCATTCACAAGGTAATATCCAAAAAAAGAATGGCTAAAATTGGTTCTTCTGAATTTTCAGGTTCCTATTGGTAAAGAGAAACTTTGGTATCTTCTTATCCTTTTTCTTCTTCGAGCCTACACGTCAACAAAGTAAAAATAAACATCACATCAATCTGTAGGTTCACTGTAAATCACCATTTCAACATGCTTACAAACTTACCTCATCGAAGTTTTAATGATTATAAAGTCAATTTTACTCACTGTCCACTCAGTTAGAAATAATTTATCTTTAAAACACAAGGCTACATACTGTCTACTGCGGCTAGCCAGCCTAAGCATTGTCACAAACCAATCAGTACTAAAGTGCTGTTGATGTAGACGTCATCTAGTAATGGCAGTATGCTGTTAGTAAAATGGATACATAAAATATAGTTTTGCTTATGAATTATTTATAAAGTTAGTTTAACAATGGAATAAGAAAAATTCATTACCTTTTACGCAAACGCGGTTGCAATCCTTCATGCTAACAAAGTTATTGTCGTTCCCCCCACAGCCAGTGTAGGCAAAGGGCTCACAGGCTTTGTGTCTTGGATTAAAATGATAACGAGTCACATGGGCAGAACATAGGCCCTCATCTTTTGGGCTGTAGCAATATGATGGACCTTTATGAAAAAGGAAATAAGATTAGAAATGCAATGACACCAGAATCAATAAAGTGTGAGGATTACTGAAGGAACCGAAGACAAGCTAATCCCATAGAAGCTTCATGCTGGAACCAAAATATCAACCTCAACCATTTAAAAAGTGTGCCTCAAATTTCAAGAAAGCTTACATGCTATATTTTGTTAATTCTAAATATTTATACCCCAGACGGAACTTCTTCGGAAGCTATATCCTTGTATCATTTGATTGTGTAAACAAATTAAACCCCCAAAACAGATATGGTCAGGTTAAAAAACCAACAACAACAAAAAACAGATATCACATTTTAAGTGATAATATATGACATGCTTAGTAAACTTTCTTATGTTGGTGGTTTTATTTTAAATATGTTTATCAGTTCTCCTTCCATTATTAATCAAGTATATATGTATCTAATTCCCATATACATATATCTAATTCCCAGGTAGTCACTGGAACATTAACACAAACAATTTAAGAAAACACCAGCAACAACCATCTCCTCATTAATTCAAGATTTTGCATATTCAATGCAGTATAGCTGTAGAGCTTTTATCAAAGTCTCTGCCAAGGCAAATTTTCCTTGTTTGTTGAATTTATTTATCTACCTATGTGTATATGTCTCTTCTGTGCCTAGGGAAAATGCCTGTATTGTCTCTCTCTACAAATATTAAATACTACCCAAGTAACCCATCAATTCAGGGACTGTGGTGGGGTGTAGATAAGAAATGGGGAGAAGAGAAAAAAGGAATAGCAATCTCTTTGTGCTGCAATTTGCAATTACAAAAGGATACACAAATCTAACCAAAAACTTTAGGAAGAAATTTTCAAGTCTCACCATCTTAAGTGTATATATAGTCCACAATTTCATATATACAACTGATTCCATACAAACCTGAGGTCATGGCATTCATTAATGAATACGTACTGTAATTTTTTATGTGTAAATTGAATAGATGAAAAATAGTTCTCCAGAAACAATGCAGAAGAGAAGCAAAAACTTGAATCATGGATTGATTGCTTTCCAGCCCTGAGAACTTGGCAAGTCGTTAACGTCTCCTAACTTGTCTTCTCATATGTAAAAATGGGAATTATGCTCCCTCACAAAGCAATAGTGTGAATATTAATATTGTCTCATATATGAAATCAGCAAAATGCAAACCATGTTAATTCCACATCGAATGGGTTTTTTTTTTCACTCTCAAGTCTTAGTAAAGAAATGAAATAGAAACACCATAAAAACAGTATTTACGTTTCTTTGGTGTACAGAAGCCCCTGCAAGTAGCTTCATCTGGGAACTGATTCCCGCTGTGGTGACACCGGCCAGACATGAATTTTTCACAGGCCATGGAGCTTAGATTGAAGAAATAGGCTTCTCTGAGCTCACCACACTGCCCCTCACTGACTTCCAACCGGCAAATTTTGGGAACTTCTAGAAAAAGGAGGGCAAACAGCAATGTTAGTCAAAAATTAGCCTTCTTAGTGTTACTTTCAAAACTTCCCTGTTATTTTCAGAAACAACTGGTGGGAACCGGCATTATATTTAGTGTTGGGATAGTAATTCTCCAAAAACTCTCCATTAATCCACTTATTTAGGTTTCTGGGGTTTTTTTTTAAGTGTTTCCAGACCTGACTGAACTGCGATTCAGTAGAAAGACTGTTCTCTTGCAGTGTTCGGACTGTTCCTACATAAGAAGTTTAAATAACTTATTCAAAGGAATACACGTTTCCCTCTGGTTCACTTCCTTGAATGGTAAAGCCCCATGTTTTGTGACAGGCTTTCCCAGATACAATACACATAATTAAAATATAATAGAAAACAGTATACTGTATCTCCACTCTCTCCCTATACTAACAAAGACCTGTTTGAGTGTCAGGGGACAAAAGTAAGGTTATAATTAGCTAACTCACAGTTAAATAATAAAATCCACTAAAAGGATTTCAGATGGATGGATAGTTGACACGAGGACATGTTCTCAGGGAGGCGTAAAAGCCACAGGTTTGGAACTCATGGTAAGTAGAGAAAAGCACTTATACCGTCGCACCTCCTACATTATTTTGCCCTAAGATGAAATCTTTCCCAGCCTGCACAGGCTCGGAATTATGATAAATGCCAGTTAGGAGAGAGATAATATATGTGAGTGGTTGCACACCTGTGATGCCTTTCGGGATACTGAAAACACCAGTGAGCCCTGCTTAATACTGGAGACTAAAACTTGCTGTAGAAAGTGGGACCGGGCAAGTCCGCTGAGCTGCTGCCGGCCCCTGTGCGTGCGAGCAGCGGCGCCAGGGCTCCGGAGGTGTGCGCGCCGCGACTTACTCTCGATTTTCCAGCAAGCGTCCTCGCAGGCCTCCCGGGATTCGAAGTTGTTGGCGTTGCCCTCGCAGCCCCCATACATGAACTCGCGGCAGCTCTGCGTGTACCTGTCGTAGTAAAAACTGGGGATCCGAGCCCGGCAGGGTCCTACCTCGGCGGGCAGGAGGCAGACCTCCGCGTTGTTTCCTACAGGAGGGGCAGAAGGAGTCAGAGAGACGGGAGGAGGTCAGCCACGTCTCCGGCGAGGGCGCGGTTCCCCCGGGGAGTTCCATCCCCGGGGAGCTTGGACCCCGCTGCTTCGGAGCAGAGGGGTCCCTACATGGATAAAAAGTGCACCCTGGGGCATGCGAGCCCAGTCCCAGGCAGGGGCCTGGGCAAAGCGGGCAGAGAGAGAGAGAGCGTGGGTGCAGGGCGCCCTCGCGGCCGGGCCGGGAGGAAGCCCAGACTTAAGAGGGGATCCTGGATGGGGCGGAGATACCTGGCCGGCCCTGAACAGCAGTGCCCAGCGCAGTCCCCATCACGAGCAAAGGCAGAAGCAACAGCCCGAGGGGACCAGCAGTGTCCATGGTGTCCAGGTTCCAGTGGCTCGCGAGGTGAGGGGTCCCGAGAATGAGCCGGCAGGAGACGTGTGTGCAGAGTCCAGACTCAGGGCGGCCCGACCTGGGTGCCGGCGGTGGGTGTCCTCTTTTTGTAGGGTGAGAGTCCTTCCGACCTCGGACGGGGCGGGGCGTGCCTTTGCGGAGCCTGGCGGGGGCGCTGATTCATGCGCTGCAGGCTGTGACCCCTGCTGCTGTCCCGGCGCTAGAACGTGTGTGCGGAGGAGAGGAATTCCCCTCCGAGTTGAACCTGTTCCCCCGCAACTTTCTCCTGCGGCCCGGCGGGAATGACCAAATGGGGCCTTTTGTGTCAGTGATGGGAAATCGGCCATCTAGAGGGAAGTGATTGCACAAGGCTCCAACTTGTAGCATCCACTCTGAAGCCTGAGTCTACATTTTTGAGAGCACTAAGTGCACGCATTTGTAGGGCAGAAAGAAAGTGTGAAATTCAAAGAGCTGAGGCTTATTGGAATAGACCCTTTAATTAGATTAGAAATGTAAGCCTTTGAGTGTTTATTTACATTTATACATATATAATCTATACATATTTCAATCGACGTCTAATTTACATTAAATAAAAGGCTCGCAATTTACGGTAAGTGTAGAGCTGCGTGAATTTTTCACAGCTATGTATAACCTTGTAATCACCACTCCAGTCAAGAGCTAGCACATTTCCATCACCCCAGTATATTCTCCCCTACCTTTTCCCAGTGAATTCTTCCATCCCCAGTCAAGAGCAACCACCCTTCTCATCACCACAGGTTAGTATTACCTGTTGTTGAATCTCATGCATGTGGAATCATAAAGTACGCACTGTTTTGTACTTCTTTCGCTCCACTACTGTTTTTGAGACACAGCTATCTTGCTGTACAGTTTGTTCCTTTTAAGTGCTGAGGAATCTTTCAACATATGAATATACCATAAATGTCCTGTTACTGGACATCTGTGTTGCCTCTCATTTGGGATTATTATGAATAAAGCTGCTTTGTGTGTACATACAACTTTTATTACTCTTGGGTAAAATATTTAGAAACATTAGAAACTGACAACCCGTGTTCCAAAACGATGATACCATTTTACACCCATCAGCCATGTGTGAGAGTTGGAGCCATGTTTTTTGAGCAGAAACGTAAATGTCTAAAGAGAGGTGGCTTCGGGGGATCCTGAGCGTTTGACCAGATCAGCACCAACCCCACACATACCCTAATGTCAGTGCATCTATTAAAGTTCATCGCTCCTCTGGCATATTAGCCTGAGTCTAGCATTTTCTTTATATATATAAAAAATGTTCTACACTGAGATTTTACATGAGATGTTAAAGATATTTTTGGAGATTTTAATGCAGTCTCTCAGTGAATGTATCTTCCCTTCCTCCCCCTTTTTCCTCTTGTTCTATTCAATATTCTCAAGAGAATAATTATTCCTGGCTCCTCCTGAGGGTACTGGAGAGAGTTTACAGGGGTTCCCCAAGTTTCTGAGACTCCCTATGCTCACAGTGGCTTAATAGTCTGGGACATTTTGCACACTATACCCCCTCTGTCAGTTTTCATTATCTTGATGTAGTGGCATAGAATAATATCCCTAGGAAAACTAGCCCGGTCTGGAAATACTGCGTATCACTTATGCTGTCAGATTACCAGATATCTATGATTAAGAATGACAGAGATAGAAGGATAAATGTTTAACAGCCAGTCCTCCAGGAGAAAAAACAGGAGTGGAGGGACTGGTTTGTGTAGTTTACTGATTTCCATGATGTAAATGCTCCCGCTGTGACTAATGTCAAGTTACAAGGATTGGAAATAGTTGGGGACAATCAGTTTGCCAGAGCCAGTGTGAGCTGGCTCCAGCCCACCAACCAGTGAGACAGCCAGCTGGTTTTAGAAAGACACATTCATAGGAGAAGCAGATTAGACCCTCCCAGTACCTCCCACATGTCATTAGGAGAGGGAAATTTTTATCAAACATTTAGCCGGGAACATGTTCAGGAGAAAAGTTAATTCAACTTCAAACTTATTTTCATTCTTCTGACTATGATTAAAAATATTTCCCAAATGGACTAAAATAAATTCAAGGATGGAGACTGAGTCAAACTTGTCATTCAGCATTGACTGCTGTCACTTCTGTTCTTTGTTCTCAGATGCTGGCATTCTTTGGACATGTTTTGCTTCACACAAAAAGAGGAATCTTTTGAATGAGGGAAGGTTATTTTGGGAAGTCACATGCTGTAGTAATGGGCAAATAGATGTGGGAGTCAGAGGAGACCCAGATTTTATTCCTTGCTTTATTCCTTGCTCTTTTGGACAAGTTATATAAACTTTCTGAGCCTCGGTTTCCTTATTCGTCAAATGGATATAATCACTGTAACTTAGAAGTGTGTCATTAAAGGGCATTCAAGGGAAGATGGCTAGGCATTCAGAGAAAGGTGCTTCTGCTCCTCACACACAGGCGCAGAATCCACTCACATCGCCCCATGTCCCCATCCCCACTGTGCCTTGGCACAACATTTTCAGGCGAAGCATCAACCACAATCAGGAAACAGCCACGTGAACTGTCCTTGTAGGACTGAAACCTGTGACTTAGCTCCCCTCAGCTCCTCTCTTTGGCTGAGTTCAAAGGCCACCTCTCTGCCCAGGAAGGAGACACACAATCAGATATCACTTTGTGACGGTGTCCTATGAGGAAATGAGCTTGGAGTTCTCTCCGCCAGAGCAGAGTCTTCAGTTCACTCAGGCCTGCTGTGTATGTAACACAAGGAGGAGGGAGGGATGGGAGGGGAGGCGGCCAAAACCAAGCTGCTCACTCCTCTGTGGTATGGAGCCTGTAGGTAGACACCGGTTGAAATCCATGGCCAGAGCTATTCTATTGTAGAAATGTTAGTTTCCTTCCCTTGTTCTCAGCCAAACAGGATGCATCTTTAACACCTCTGGGAGGAGGCAGCAGGGATGGGGAAGGAGAATTGAACGAGTGGAGTAGTTAGAAGTTTGAGATTGTCCAGCTAGATTATCAGGAAGGAAATTACTCCTCTTAATTGTAAAACACTTGAGTATTGTTATAGCCATGAAAAAAAAATATCTTCCAACATAAAGGGAATCAAAATTTTCTCAGACTACTTGAAATTACTGAATTTATCCTTAGGA
Source organism: Hipposideros armiger (assembly GCF_001890085.2). Lineage (NCBI taxonomy): Eukaryota > Metazoa > Chordata > Mammalia > Chiroptera > Hipposideridae > Hipposideros > Hipposideros armiger. The sequence continues at coordinate 149,647 of NW_017731953.1, forward strand.
CCCTGTGGAAGGAGCCATGTGACCCCCCACTATCAGCCTCCACAGGGCTGTCATTGTACGTCAATCCCCTTAAACCAGTGTCTAAGCCAAAAGGTTACAACATAGCTGAGGAACACAATTCCTTTATCCAAAGTCAACAGGAAATGCAAGGCTGGAGGGAACTGGGAAGCACAGTCACCCAGATTGATTTGTCATTGCGATACCAAGTGATAGATAGCTTGAGTGGCTGCTGCTAAAGACCATGGCTCAAAATAGTTTGGCGTTCTGTAAAATAAGGCATGGAGTTCTTACAATTAGAATGCTGGAAGGAAATATAAATACCACCAGTTCCAATATGTTCATTTCACAGAGTTACAAAATTGAGACCTAGCAAGATAAGATGGCTGGTCATGTTTACTTACCTTAGCTGTTGGCAACTAAGTTCTTGATACTCAGACCTGTTTTCTTTTACATATACCCAGACCTGGGTTCTACTCTACCAAGACCTTAGAGCAAACAATAAATACAGAATTAAAACACACAAAAGCTATAGTAAGCTCAGGAGCACCTGTGCATGTGTCAGTTCCCTGCCTGTTCTTTCTCACACACACCCTGGGCCCCATAAAAAGTAAATATAGAGTTGACTTGGAACACACTGGCTCCTAGAATTCTTAAGCTTTTAGCTCGTTCTATCCTCTGAGAGCCCCACAGGGCTTGGAAGGTCACGACGAATTTAAGGAAAGGATTGAGGCAGATGGTCTTCCACTCTGTCAGACACCCTAGAGAAGACTGGCATCTCTAGCTCATGAGTGAATGAGGAGAATTAATTGAGCCCACTGATTTGGGGATACATATTATATGAAACAGTCCGTAAAAGAGTTACATTGATAGCGCCTTAAAAAAAGAAGTCCTTGCTCCCTGTTAGTTTAAGCCCTGTCAAAATAAAGTCTGAAATGAGTCCAGCTGGCTCCAACAAGGAGTTTACACATCTACTAAGAAAGCCAGTTAATCTCTTCTGAGAGATTAGGGGTCAACAGGGTTTTGTTAAACTTTAGGCAACTGCTTCATCCTCTAGGCATTTTTCTAGCAAATCGGCCATGTAGGAAATGTTTGCTCTAATTTGCCCTCTGTCGGACACAGAGTGCACTTGCGAATATTATTATGTAATAAGGTAGTGCCACGTGAAAGGTTGAGACACTCCCTATGCCTCACTTTATTGTCATTCTCCCTATGGAGAATGAGATAATGAGGAGTTTAATGTGTCTCTTACCATGGTCCTTTTCTCATTCACCTATTTTAAAAAGAAGCGCATTAAATATTTAAAATGCGGCAAACTTTGTGCTAAGCATTTGGGATAAATAAATATATTAGTAAAGGAGGTCAAATATATGATGATAGAAGGAGAACTGACTCTGGGTGGTGAACACACAATGTGATATATAGGTGACGTATGACAGAATTGTACACTTGAAACCTATGTAATTTTACTAACCATTGTCACCCCAAAAAATTTTAATTAAAAAATACATTAGGGATGCCATAGCATAATAGGGTAGACAGATGAACGTGCTATAACCCAGTTGCAAGATAGTGTTCTTAGTACAATATTTCAAATGTGTACCAGGTTCTATGGGACCGTAGAGGAGGAAATAAATAAAATTTAATCAAAAGTTCAATTCAAAATAAGAGCCAAGCCACATAAACATACGAGAGCATATCTAGCATTACGTCTTCTATGCCTGTGGGACACAGAGACTCATTCCTTCACCAGCTAGTTGCTTTGGTTGTTTTGTTTAGGAACATTGCTTTCTGCAGGAAGGCAGAATCTTTGAAACCCCCTTTCTCTTATTCCTAAATGTATGTTCCCTCAAGTGTCATGCCTACTACATAGGATGCTGACCATATTTTCTCTAGCTCAGGTTTTTGCATATTTAACTATGTAGGGCACCCAGAAGGTTGGGACAAATTTAGGACTATTTTATCCAAGACATTTCCTGCATGGTGCAGCCTCCTCACTTGCTCAGAATTCTAGCCTGAGTTACCAAGCCACTAGAGAGTGGCTTGTCAAGAATAGGGGCAGGAAGAACAAATTTCCCCTGATTCCTGTATACCAGGTGGAAACCTCAATATCAGCAACTATGATAATGAATATAATGTTTACTGAGAGTTTTCATTGTACTTTGCATTCATGAGCTCATTAAATTCCTCACAATAACCACTTGAGGGAGATACTTTATTCTCCTCATTCTGCAAATGACGAAGCTCAATCTTTAGATGGATATGTGACTTGGCCAAAGCTATACAGCCAGAACAGGCAGTCTGAATCCTAACCCCCTTGTCTCACACATCCTTTTCTTCCACATTAGCGGGGATCAAAGTCAGCCTTATTATATATAACATGTGCTCATGACCCTAGTTCAGTCCCTGGGTAGCTCTAGCTCAGATTTTTTTTTTTTACTTAACATTTATCATTTAACATTTATCATTGAGAAGGAACAAAACAAAAGACAAAGATCGGTGCAATTTAAATACATTGCTATAATGCTCGCAAAGAAACATCTGCCAAAGTTGATAATCAGATTAGAAGATTGAGAGAGTTAATTCCTGAAGTCCTTATTTTCAGGATTATATTTAGCAGAAAGTAATGGACTTTGACCTTTACAAGTATAAAGACACCCTTTCTTGCAAAAATATTGTCATTTTTATACTCTAGCCCAAATTTCATGTTAGTTATACATTTACCTACTAAAGTGTCATCAGCCCTCCATATGTCCATTTGTTCTAGCTTTACGTGGAAATGATTTTGTATCTTAAGTCACATGGGAGGGACAACCTGCCATTGGAGGTAGGAAGAGGTGGTAGCTACAGATTAAAAAGGGCATACAGAATTGAACTGAAAGGTCTGTATTAAAAGAGAGTTGAGTCCACTAGCCTGGACTAGATATACTGAACCCGGCAGAGAAGAGAGACTTATTCTTACTGGCCAGCTGAGTCTCCTGTATTCTCTACCTTCCTTTCTCTTGCAATGGACATCGTGCCCTGCTCCAGTCAGAGATGAACACTTTGGCTACTCTTCTGGGTCCCTGCCCCTCTTGCCTTCTCCAGGACTTTGCTCCTCTCATCCCTTTGCAACATCCCCTCTACTCTCTTATTCTTCAGCACCCAGGTTTTTATTTGGAGTGATCTATCTTTGATTTTTTTTTCATCCCAAACTTTAGGTTCGCAATTGACTCTATATCCCTTTTCTGTTAGAGTCCCATTTTATTGCTCCCTTTTTCAGTAAAACTTAACAGAAATGTTATCTTTATTATGTGCCTCCACCTCCTCATCTCCTTTTCCCCCACATTTTACTCCAATTAAACTTTCATGTTGGGAAGAGGAAGAACAGAAAGTGCTCTTACCAAGGGCAACTCCTCGTGATACCCAAAGCAGCTTTCCATAAGGTCAACAAAGACCATGCTTCCCCATCTACATTTTATCCAATCTCTCAGCAGTATTTAACAATTTCAAATATTTCCTCATTTTTGAAATGCTTTTTTAAAACTATACCACATTTTTTTTTTTTGGTTTTTCCTACTTAGTTGACTACTACTTCTCAATCAATCTGTCTTTCTCCTCTGCCTGCCCATTAAAGGTTGGGGTGACTCAAGGCTCAACCTTGAGAATTGTTCTGTAACTGGACTCTCTTTTTATGTATTTTCAAGTATATACACATGTAAATGCTAGACACACACACACACACACACATCCATACACACATACATATATTTATGTATAGTCTTGATCTCACCTCTGAATTCCAAACACTGATATCTACTTAACATCTCCACTTGGATATCTAATGACATCTCAAAACTTGTATGTTCTAAACTAAGGTCTTGGTCATATACCCCCAACTCTCTTCCTTTCTGGAAATGACACTTAGATTCTCAAGCCAAAAACTTTGGACTCATTCTTAACACCTCCCATTCCTTTGTGAACCAATCCATCAATAGTCCTATCAATTCTACCTCCAAATCACATTTTAAATCTTCCTTTATCTCTTTATATCCACGGCCACCAACATAGTTCAGATCCAACTGTTCTTAAAGGACCACTACATCAGATTTTTACCCAAAACTCCCAGTTTCCATTTTTGTTCCCCACTCAAACCCACATAACAGAGTATTTTTAACACATCGGACCACATCACACCATCTCACTCCTTCAAAATAAAATTAAAACCCTCCATTAGTTCCTCATTTTATTCCTTTCCTACCATGCAAGGTCACTGATTCTGACTCTATGTGATCTGACCACTGTCTCCCTTACTGACCTTATCCTATCATTCTCCCTTGATTTTACTATACTCAAGTTACACTGTATCATCTGTTCTCCTAGGACAAAAAGTGTGTTCCCACCTCAGGTCCTTTGCATGGGCTGTTTCCTCTGCTTAGCCCTTCATCCTGCATGAAATACTCATCTTCTGGTCCTCACTGTCTCCTTGGCAGTTGAGTCTTGGTTTCCTGACATTACCTCTCATCAGTCCATGTGATGTCGATCCACATCCTAGTCACTCCTGATGACTTTATGGTGTCACAAAATATCTTTATAGCATTTATCATTTGAAATCATGATGTTTGTTAGTGTTATTTTACTTGTCTGATCCTCTTAGTATTACATGAGCTCTGTGACAGCAGGGAACTTCCTGCCATATTCACCATTGTGTTCCAGTGCTAATAAAAAGACCTAGAAGGTAGGGTCTTATAACTGTCCATGGCATGAACAAATTACTTATTATCACCGCTATCGCTCTTCCTTTCAAGTGTTTTGAAGACACAACTGGCTCAGTAGAAACAGAGAAACAGAGTTGCTCTGGGTAAGAAAGTGAGTTATCATAGAATATATTTGAGTATCTTATTCTTAAGGCACCTGTACCTTAAGAATAAGCGAACAGGCTGAGAGAGAATGGTATTCATGTAATAAAATAACAACAGATACAAAAGCAACTGACTTTCAAAAACCAAACACGATAAAATATATGACCAAACTGATTAAATGAAAAAACCAAAACTACGAATTACCTGTTATGTAACAGAGAAAAAAACAAAAAAACTCAACTGGAAAGAATGACTTATATAGTGATGAAGTATAAACACAGTAAGAAATAAGAAAGTTGATTTTGTTTACTGCTGCTGCCCCTAGCAATCAAAAGACTGCCTGGCCTCTGGCAGTTACTCAATAAATACTTGCTGAATGAATACATAAATACTTGTTATCCACTACCATTTTATTGGCCCAGGTAGAAAGACAGAGGAAAGAGTAGATACATAGATATAAAGTGATGGAGGCATTGCATACATGTGTTCAGCACAGTGCTGGCACACAGTACACGCTCCAAAGTAGTTAGCTCATATCATCTCACTTAACCCTCATCACAGCCAACTCAATGTCCTTTGTAAATGTCATCTTATCTTCCTCTATTTAGAAGGCTCCAGCATTAGTCTTTCATTCTTTTGTCTTTCCTATTTGCCCTGGTTTTTCTCAGCTGTTCTGGTGGCTCCCTCTTAATCTCTGTCCTCTCCCCTAAATTCCGCACTGCCCGTTGCAATGAATGTTTGACATTCATTGGAAACAAACTTTGGATTCCTCTTATCACAAGCTCCCTGATCTCAGAAAAGAGCAAATCCCTTCTTCTAGTTGTTCAGGCACCATCCCTTGGAGTTATCTTGACTTCTCTCTTTCTTTTTCATTCTGATCTCTCAGCACATCCTATTATCTCTACTTTTAAAATGTGCTTAGACCCTCACCGACTGTCCCAACCTCCACTCCTGTTACCCTGGCTTTAGCCACCGTCATGTCTCACCTTAGTTACCGAAATTGCCTCTTCCCTGCTTCCACTCTTGTCCTCCAAGATCCACTCTAAATAGTGGCCAGAGTAATGCCACTAAAATATATGAGTCTATTTATAGAGGTAATGTCTCTCGATTACTCAAAACTCTCCAAAGTTCCCTAAGTCACTCAGAGGAAAGCCAGATTCTTCACAACACAAGACGTTCGCTGATACCATATATAATTCTTCCCCCTTGTCCTCTTGCTTCCTCGTATTCACACTGGCTCACTGCTCCCTTTGCACTGTTGTTTCCTGGGACAATCTTTTCTTAGTTACAGACATGGCTCACTCCTTCATTTCCTTCAGGTCTTCGCTCAGTCAGCATTGTAAGCCATCTGTGACCACTCTCTCAACAATGGAACCACTTTTCTTGACCTGTCTTATTCCTATTGTTTCCCTGTTTTATTTTTCTCTTTATCGCTTATCACAATCTGATATATAGTACCTTTTATTTTTGATTGTGTTCATTGTCTTGTCTCCCTCATTAGAATGTAAGTTCCTTGTGGGCAGTTTCCCTTTTATTTTTTCTTTGCTCTACCCTTAGCATTTATCTAGAATAGTGTCTCACATATAATAGCACTGAGTAAATATTTCTTGAATGAGTGAATGAATAAAATATTAGCTGTTATTTTTTATAGTCCCAAATATAATGTCAGGATATAAAAGAATAGAAGACAAGAAAATTTATACCCATATGATGGCAAGTTTATTGTACATGATACAGTGGATTAGTTTCTAAAAAAAAATGTGTCAAATTGAATTGTTTCTAACTCAAATTATTTAAAGTATGCTGGCAAGATTTCTATTTCAAATAATCTGTGATTGATCCTCTGTACAAAACAAAGGACTTTCAAAAATAATTTGAATACATTTTCCCTAATATAGCCCTTAGAGGTTAGATATTTTGTCAAGTTTTCATACTTTAAAATGTGCTTATCTATAATGTATAAAGCAGAAAACAGGTAGCCTTTGAATTTTACACTAGCCCGTTTTAATTCTAAAATAAATTAGCAAGAAACCTGATGGAAACTCTGAAAGTTGTTGGTGAGACACTTGAGCTACTCTACGTAGTTCTAGCCTCCCCAACATTCCCTCAGCCACACCCACATAAACCAGTGAAAACCAAAAAAACAACCTGACATATTTTCAAAAGTCCCCCTAGGGGGCAGTATTGTCCCCGTTGAGACCCGCTGTTCCATAGATACGGTGCAACTGTGAAATGTGTCCTTCCCTCTCTTCTGTTTTTGACCTCAGCTCCTCTGATGGTAGTACAGGATGGAGGAAGAGCTAAAAGGCAAATATTTTCTGCTTAATGGTGGTATGTTTCTTCCCTGGGTTAGGGGTAACTGCTACCTTGGCTTGTTGGTCTATAAGTCTTCAGTCCTCCCCTTATATTCTGGAGAAGGTTGGCGTGGGGATGCTTGGTAATAGAACCGGTAAACTGATGTAGCCCCACTTAGGACTTCACGGAGAGGTGATCAATCCTGAAAGCTTAGAATTTGAGTGGCCCAGGTAACAGGGTAGGAATGGGTGGTGGGGTGAGAGGGTAAATCAATTCTTAGGGTTTTCTGTTTGTTTGTTTCTATTTAATTCTGGAGTATGAAAAAGCAAATCTATTCATTTACACTAGTTTGAAGAAGGGTAACTGAGAAAAGTGTGCTGGAATGGCGAACAGCCCAGGGCAGAAAACCAACACCTGTGTTAAAACCCCAGCTTCATAGACACCCATTGTGTGATTTGGGGCATTTCAATTCTCCAGACCGCTTTTACTTCATCTGCGAAATGGCATAGAGAGTAAATTAGATGGTGTTTGAATCCCTTTAAACCCTTGATCTCAATACAGCTCTGAGCATTTGGGCTCTTCATGCAGACAATATACTCTTCCCTTCTCTGTGTGTCTGGGTGCCCTTGAAGGAGGTGACAGTTTTGATCCTCACTCTTTAAATTTTTTCATCCAAGACCTGTGGAATCAAATTTGGCAAGCATTCTTGAATCTTCTAATATTCACCTTCATGAAATGAAGTATGTTTTACTTAAAATATTCTTAAACATGGTGAATCGCAGCATGATAAAGTTAAGAAATCATTTGATAATAAAGTGGTGTTAGATACCTTGCTCTATTTCTCTAAGTCTAGGTGAATATTTGTGACATAAGTTGCACGTGACTTAACCCTTCATAATTCTCTCCTGTATACTGAACAATATACAGAGTAATAGGCAGTAATAAGAACATAAAAGTTATGAAAGATACAGACACTCTCATAAAGGTCCTTATAATCCACAGTGTCTTAGATTCTTAAAAGCAGAGCCAAGACAAGGACCCTTGTTCAAGTGATTCACTGAGGGTGAGCTCTCAGGAGAAACAGCTGAAGGAAGGAGGAAAGCAGGATAAAACAGGAGAAGTTAAGCAAACATGGTTTCAGAAGCTTTGCTTTATCCTTGAACCCATGGGGAGCTCTGGAAAGTTCTCAGTTATTTCAAGGTTTTTCAGCCCAGAGGTAAGTGATCTGGGCTATTAGAACCCCACTTCAACCAGCCATTTGCTTCAGGCCATCTACAGGGGTCAGCAAGGGACATACTTCCCAGATATCACCAGTTGAAGTGGTTCCCATCAGCCAAGGACAAACCTATGCAGAAGCTTTGCCCTTGGGATCAATAACTGCAGTTGCTGGGAGGGTAACAGTTGTTGGGAGGGTGAATAACCCCCATGGAAAGGAGGATTTGGGCAGGGCACCGAGAGTATCTACTACGCATAGTATTAGAGGAGCTAAATCATGTCTACATGATAGCCTTTAAAAGCTCTTATAAAGCTACCTATAAACAAGTGACGTGGAAGACAGCATAGTCTGAATATCTAGGGGTACAGAGTAAGTGGGTAACCCAGCTAATGTGTACTGAGTGCTTGCTCTGTGTTACACATTGTTATGCAATCTTTATTCCTCTCAAGAAATCTGCAATGTAGGTAATATTGCACCTATTTCTCCGTAAACTGAAGCACAGAGAGGTTAAGTAACTTGGTCAGGGTCACACAGCTAGCAAGTGCCAGTAGATGATCATTTCATTGGCAATAATATGGTCCGGCTTCTCTGGAACAGAGAAAATGAAGTTCTAAGCCCCACCTCAAGTCAAAACCTCTTAGGGTAGGCTCATATTTTAACAAGCTCCCAAAGGGATTCTTATACACAATTGAAGTGTCAGAGCCATTGCCAAGGGAACAAGCTTCCCAAGATGGAGAAAAGTTGTGCAAAGGACAATGTCAACAGGTAAAAATGATCAGTGACATAGACGTGCTTGTGAATTTTTCTAGTCTGAAGGGAGTGAGAATAAAATTGATAATGGGCTCTTGAATACCAAACGATAACTACACAGGAACAAATAAACTTTTTTGTTGTCACATTCTTTCTTAAAATAAGAACACAATAGCAAAAATAAAAAGTATAGGAAACCTTGGCCTGGCGCACACATGGGGCGTTCTTTTCTACCTCTGTGCTGGCCTGTATAGGCATTTACCCCTAAAAATATGCTAAACCACCTCTTTCCCAGGGAAGAGCAGGATATTATAAAATTGGAAAAGGAAATAATATTTCCTCAAAGGTTTTGGAAACGAAAACACCATCTAAAATACTAGGAAATAAGTTAATTGCTGATGTACGATTAGCAGTGTATTTTTATGTCGATGTCTGATAAGTTGTTCTCTGAAGTAGCATGTGACCCAAATATGACTACGTTCATAAAATATGTCATTAGAAAAACTGGATCAGAGAAACAAAAGAGAAGAAGTGATTATAAGCATGATGCCACTTGGCTATAATGAAATATTTCCCAAGCAATTTTATACGGGCACCACCAGCTACTGTGCCGGTGGATCTTTTCTGGTGCCCACTGATCTAATTAAGGAGAAGAGATTGCTAAGAGTGCGGAGGTCCATGCTTTCATGATCAGACTCACTCTGTCCCCTTTAACCTGTTACATTTGCTCATCATTGCTGTGCAATTCACTGTGACAGTTCCATACAAATGCCAGGTGTTGTCTGGAGAAGCACTTTGAAGTTACATGGGTTATTTCTGATGAACAAAGGCGTTTGTTTGCTATATTTCCATTCTATTGGTGCGTATTTCAACCCATGAGTTACCAAGAACGTATAACGACACCTTTTGTATGTTTCTCTGTCAATGCCAGATTAAATACTCTAGTGATTTAGGGGATTACTGGGCAGTCCTCAAAATGACCTTACACTAACTTAAATGGCATAATTCATGTGGTGGAGGGCTTTGGAGTTGGAGATAAGGGTTGGAAATCCAAAGTTTTACACTGAGCAAAAATTGGGGGAAAGGAGGAGTTTTAAGGTCTCTAAAATTACCTACTGACCGAACTGACCTCCCCCCACAAACTGACTAGCAGATGTGCGGAGTCAAGTCCTCGGTTTAATCATATTAGTGAAGATTATAAAGGAGCTTTAAAGCCTCAAGGCTAATGTTCAGTGCTAGAATTGTTCAGAAAGCATTTGTGAGAAGTTGGTTAACACACAAAGAAAGAAACCGTTCACTCAGTAAGTTAAGAGCTGAGGGAAGGGTCTGCTAACCCTGACTTGAAGCAGGTCCGCAATTCCAGTGTATGAACTAACATTCTACTTTCTTTCTTTCTTTCTTTCTTTCTTTCTTTTTTTCCAGCAGGCAAAAGATGCCTGTGATCAATATTGAAGATCTAACAGAAAAGGACAAATTGAAGATGGAAGTTGACCAGCTCAAGAAAGAAGTGACACTGGAAAGAATGCTGGTAAACTGCTGTTTTCTTTTGAATGTTATTTTAAACTAGAGATACTGTAGGACTTGCCAGATTAGAAACCATTGAAGGGGTGTGGAACGTGCTCCCCCAAATATGCCTCTTTGGCATAGGGATCACTTTAGGCTGGTTATTTTTAAGTTCCAAGAGAAGCTCTGGGAACCAAGCAGGAGCTATCTTTCTGTAAGATACATTTACATTTATAAGGAAAATCTCTGTGTGTAAGGGTGTCTCTGTACCAGGGAGCGAAGGATGACTAAATCTCTAGAAACTCTTACCAGTAGAGAAGGCAAAGGCTTTAAATCTGCATAACACCTTACCTTACCCTTGTGTACTGTGCTTTGTCTGGGAATCTCTCATAAATGGCCCTCACCCCCACCTCATCTTTCTTTTGTCTTTAGCTGGAGATGGTATTTAAGGAGGTGCCCTGGGTCGTGTCAGGGAGCTATTCAGTTTTCCTGGGTATGTCCTGGCTAAACACCATGTATACAGAGGGTTTACATGTTATTCAACTTCTGTTTGTTTTTCTCCTGTTAATCTGCTTTTTCATTACAGAGGGTTCTCAGCCAAGAACCTAGAAAGGCAGAGGGAAGTTATTTATTGTGCCCCATATCATTCACTGGAGAGGCTCAATGTAGTTAAAAATAAAATTTTGGGGTAAAAATTCACCAGAGATTAAGAAAATGAATAATCACAATTATCTCTTGATTTAGACTCTAAACCAAAGGTTTGGGAAACTATTTCCCATGGGACAAATCCAGCCTTTAGCCTGTTTTTTTGGTATGACCACTAAACTGGAAATGTTTTCACATTTTTAGGGTTGTTTAAAAGGAAAGAAAGAAAAAATTGAAGTCAATGAGACAGAGACCATATTTTAGCTAAGCAATAAAATGAAGCAATGCATATAGGCATTTTGTTTTCCCCTTTCTAAATTGATAAGCTTTATTTTATTTAATCAATTCTTAGATATTGTTTAAATACTTTTATCCAAGACCTCACCCCCTCCAGCACTGTCATGGCCAGTAATGAGTAAGTACATTCTATCTCTTCTTTGCAAATAAAAATGAGTTCAAGTACAAGAACTCACTGGTTGCTTTCAAAAACATCTGACAGGTCTTGGAAATGGATTATGAAGAGTTCTTTGACAATAGAAGGGGCAGAGATGGCAAAGGAATAAAAGTTTCCACCAAGCAAACAGTGACTGAAGCTTGGAAAATGTAGATAGGTATTTTAGATTTCTTCATTTTATAAAAGTTAGTAGAAACAAAAACTCCTCCACAAATGGTAAGAGTATATTTTGTTAAAAAATTTATTTTATCAGGCCAAAGCGAAAAAAGAAGTTTGTGTTATCTTCATACTTTGCTCAGAACTTGTACTCCCAATAAAAACAGGAATTTTGGCTTATTTTATGTTTATAATTATCTCAAACTTCCCTGTTGCCCTTTCCACATAAACAAAACATGTTTTGCTGTAAAGATAAAATTCAATCTATAAACAGCACAAAAACTTGGAACACATATTCAAAAAGTTCAAGTCTTTAGAATTGGGGGATAATAAAATATAATTTTCAGTAAAGGAGAGTTATTTTTTTTCTTTTTTACTTGAAACATCCAAAAGCTGTTTTATTATTTATATACTCAGGATTCTTGTTTTGTAGGCAATTTGGTTGCCTTCATATTTATTATTCACTTGTGGCCAGTTTACCCAGGAATTTTTACTTTGGAAGTCAAACTAATTGAATCTCAGACTGCCAAAACCACACACACACACACACACACACACACACACACACACACACACACACACCTTCCAGGTCCTGAAACCACAGCTCTGACGCCAGATGGCACAGTGCCATTACAATATGGTTAAGTGGATAGACTCTAGAACCCTCTCTCTGGTTCAGACTCTGATTCTACAGCTTTCTCCCTGTGTAACACTCATCTAAGTTATCTAACTTGCCTGTGCCTCTGTTTCTTCTTCTGTAAAATGGGCATAGTAAGAACATCTAAAGCAGACGGCAATTGGGAGGGATACGTGGAGTGATATATACAAAGCTCTGAGAACAACGCCTAGCACAGAGCAAGTGCTTTCTACCATTATTTTTTAAATGATTGTTGATAGCTATGAACCAGACTGGCCCATAATATGCCTCAACCTATTTTGCTGCCAAGGCAGTAGTATTATCAGAGTAAGACAACTCTTTGTATCCAGTTTCTAAAGTTGACAGATAGATTTGCCATAACCGTAAGTCAATGGAATAGGCAAAGACTAAAGATATTCTTTGGAATAATAGCTAAAAAGAGCTACCGTTTGACTGAGCATCTTTGTATGCCAGGCACGTACTGCGACCAGTGTTGCTCTTGCTAGTTCATAGATGAAGTAACTAAATTTTAGATGAACAATCTTAACTAAGATACTTAGCTGGTCAATGGGCAGGGCCGAAATGCAAACCTGGAGTGTCCTGAATCCAGCATCGAAGCTTTCCACCACGCCATGTCATCTTGAATTAAACTATACATACATGTACTTAAAATAAGCATCGCTGAAATAATTTTCAACACATACACTCACATAGGACTTTAGGTAACTTATTGCTTCTTATATCCTGTGGACCTAGCCAGACCCCGTCAAAACCAACCCCTCACTGACTCCTGAATTAGGACAGCAATTTAAGCCTCTGTTCCTGACATGTGTTTGGAGCCAAAGGAGCTGGTGTTGGGAGGAGGGGGAGAAAAGTTAATCTAAATCCCAAATTTTGAATTTTAAGGAAGAAGAAACATGAATCTAAAGGACAGCTTATTTCAAAACTGTATTAACCCCTAGAATCATCGTACGAAGGAGCCACTTGACCAATGCCTGGCCCCAGTTAGAAATAATTCGTCCTAAGATGTAAATAGTGATTTTTCAGAGTTGTAATCTTAAGTCTTATGACTAATGTTGCTTGGAATTGGCATATAAAAAGGGCCAATTGGCATGTAAATAAAGTTTTATTTACAAAAAATAAAATGATAAATTGGTTGGGTAACTTATGGAATGGCCACTGAATGAACTGCCAAAAATGAAGTTGCTCTGTGTTAATCTCATTAATGCTATATTAAGTGAAACAAAGCAAACTAAAAGCTTAAAAAAATGAATAATTTGATCCCATGTGTGTTTATGAATGTGTACACACACACACACACACACACACACACACACTTATATTTACACATGTATAGGACATTGCCCCTAAAAGGTGTGTTAAATGGTATGCTAACAGGCTCTAGCTGAGTCCATTAAAGTGCTAAAGCTTAATTTTTCAACAAGTCATTACTACAATGGTGCAGATGAGTGTGGCACAAGCTCACAAACAAAACCAATGATTCAGTTCAGCAAATATTCATTTACTGAATACCAACTAAATGCAGGCTCTGTTCTAGATGCCTGGGATACATGTGAACAAATACGCCCAAGGCCCCTGGCCCTTCGGTACTCACCTTCTAGTGCCCTGCCGTGATCAATCATTGCAGATAAGTTTAAAATAAAACGACATGTGCGTACTTCTGAGATTCCAGGAGTGGCAATAAGCCTGGAATTCAGCATTTATTCATTCCCTTCCACCTTTACAGGTCACATTTTTGGAACGAGGGAAAAGATTTAATTAATGTTCCCTCTGGTGACATTCTTGACCTGCGTTGCCAGCTGTGTTCTAATCTCCGGGACCTGTCTCCTTTTAGGAAGCTGGAGGCAGCATCTGCTGGGAACCCTTCGCTGGGGTGTGGCCAGCTGTTTCTCCTTTGCCTGGAGCTATCCAGGACAGAGGAGGGCGCAGCTATTTCTTCTTCTCTCCTAGAAAGTACATGCACATTGGGCAGGAAGCAGGATCACATGAAAAACACAGAACACAAAAATGCTAATAAATACGTTCTTGGATTCTGCAGTTTCTATAATAAACCAAATGCATCATCTCTTTCTCCTTTCCTTCAAGGTATCCAAGTGTTGTGAAGAAGTGAGGGATTATGTTGAAGAAAGATCTGGTGAGGACCCACTAGTAAAGGGTATCCCAGAGGACAAAAACCCCTTCAAGGAGCTCAAAGGAGGCTGTGTGATTTCATAAAATGGTAAATTAAATAAATAAACAATACATTTTAAAAACCCTTGGAATATCTTGAGCTTTAGTGACAATATTAATTTCCGATCATATATAATAACATTAAGCATGCATATGAATTTTTAAATTTATAAATGTAAACTTTTAATAAAAATTGGGCTGTGATCATGCATGCCTGTTTCTGTTCAGGTATTTAGCACAGGGGTTAACACACAACTGACAATAAATGTCGAGTCACCCCTTTCTTTAACAAGAATTACTATGTTCTGTGAATGAGTCTATATTATTTTAGTTGCCTATAGTTGATGTTTTATATTTGTTCACTTCCCTTTCAACACTCATAGTATTCCACTTGCGAATTCCACGGTTAGACTTATATTTTTCCCAACTTTCCTCTTGCCTACAGAATGAGGAAGCCTATTCTGTTGATTCATGGAAGACCTATCCTGGCAGAATATGTGCTACAAAGGTTTTTGTTGTTGATGTTTTATTTTCTGTTTCTCTTTCTCCCTCAACCCCCAGTCAGCGGTGATGGTTTTAACATAACCTCTTTCTACATTCTTGCCAGTTCTACTCGTCACCAATACAGTGACTTTTTCCCAGAACGCCAACTGGATTATGGGTTCAGTGTATAGTCACAGTGGATTTATCCAGCACCAGAATGAAAGTTATGAGGATCCAAAGAGTTCTGGCTCTGGCACTTGACTACCTGATTGGAAAAAGTACTTCATCTTTCTAAATCTGTTTCTTTTGCTGTAGGATAAGGATAATAAAAGTTCTATCCCCTTTTTCAGGGGTTTAAATATTATACTAGGGAGACTATAGCACTTGGCATATTGCCTGACACATAGTAAGACCCAGTACGTGTTAATTAGTATTACTGCTGGAAAGGGAACTAGACAAACTAGGCAAACTACCCAGAATCCTTTAATAAGATACATGCTATTCCATCCCCATGATGACTCACCAGTTCAGTCCTTTTTTCTGTAACAGTGCAAAGTCAAGATACAAGAATAGCTATCATTTGCATCATCTTTCTAATCCCTTTCCTCTTGGCATCTTATTGAGTTTGCATAAGCCAAATTTTACTACCTTTGTGCTAATGACTAAGAGATAATCTTGTGTCTGCTTCTGTAACAAAAGACAAGTGTTAATGACCCCAGGAGGAAACTGTTTTTGTTGTTAGTGTTTCCTTGTTGCTCTCCCACATTTACAGTGATATTTTTAGATGCATTAGTGATCAGAAATGCTAATTCATTGTAATCCTCTTAACAACAAGATAAGAATTATCTATTATTTGGTCTGGAAGGGAATCTAAAGGGCTCCCCATGTTTGGCTGTGCACTATGTCCTCCACTCTGGCCACAGCAAATGCCCCACAAAGATCTATTGAGTCCTGCCTAACCCCTTCATTTTGGAATGGAGAAAAACCAAGGCTCAGAGAAGTGAATTGGCAAATTTCTCAGGTCCAGACTCTGGGTCTCTGGCTGAATGGTTAGCCACACACTCTACCACATATCAAACATGTTTTGGGTATTAAGGCATTCCAGGATACAATACTACAGTCTCTTAGTTCTTTTTCCTCAGGAGAAGCTCTTTTCCCCTTGTTTAAAATTACAAAATCCCTCTCCCACCACCTCCAGCACTTCTATCTCCCTTTATTTTCCTTCAGAGCACCTTTCACCATGTAGCATACTATAGATTTTATTTCTTTGTTTGTTTAATTGTGGTCTGTCTCTAGGGGTTTTCCATGGGCAAATTAGTGTTTATTAAAATGTTCTATATATCTTTTTTTCTGATGAAAGAAAGTACAGAGTCTTGGCTATGGAATTTAGGTAACATGTACAGTCCAAACCAGCATCTCTAGCTTTCATCTAACAACTGGAAATAGACTTTGGAGTCAGTCAATTCTAAATTAAAATCTTATCTCATCCACTTTTTTTTTAAAGATTTTATTGGGGAATTGGGGGAGGGGAACAGTGTTGGGGAATCTGGGGAAGGGGAACAGACAAGTTGCTGTCCTTTTGTTCTTCAGTCTAGTTGTGGAGGATGTCGCTTCACTGGCCCATGTTGGTATTATCATTGCACCCTTCCCAGATGAGGCAGATGGGTCACCGGTCTCTGGATGGCCTCTCACAGTGGCTCTTGGAAGCTCACACCGGCTGCTGGCTGCTCATACCAGCTGCCGGCCACACACGGTAGCTTAGGGCAGCCCACTGCAGCAGGGGCTATAGCCTACAGTGTTGCCGGCAACTCATGGCAGCCCAGCTCCAGGTTGAGCTGTTGTTGTTCACCATCTTAGCTGTAGAGGGCGCAGTATCACTGGCCCTCATGTGGGATCCAAACCGGGGCCCTGCTGCTCAGAGTTGGCGTCCCAAGCCAGCTCTTAACCAACGTGCCACTCAGCCGGCCCCTCATCCACTTTCTAGTTGAGGACTTTATAAGTAACTTCAGCTCTTTGAACCTCAGGGTTTTTTGGGGGTTTTTATGTATAAATGGGGGATTAGAATGAATGATTATATGAATATTTAAAATCATTTAGATCAAAGATGAGACTATAGAAGAAAACCTAATAAATGTACTTTACTATAATAAACCCTGTAGACTTCCTATAGTCAAAAACTTAAATATTAATATTAAATTATCCCTGACATGGCACTTCATCTTCCCACCTTCAGGAGTATAGTCACACTGATCTGTCCGCCTGAAATGTCCCTCCACTCCATCTCATTTCAGCCTCTTGAAATCCTACTTCTCTTCTTAGGCTCACTAAAAACTATCTCCTCTGTTCCTCACTCCATCCCAAGAGTATTTTATATATCCCTTAAGTCATTTAACATTACTTTGCTTTCTCTTATTATAATTAGTATGGTTGTCTTAATGGTATATTGTAAATTTCCCAAGTCCGAGTCCTATTCATCTTTGAAACTACCATACCAACTAATAAATCGTCTCTACAATTTAATTGACTTAATAAATGTTTACTTCAATTAAAAGCAGGCACTTTTTATGTTGGGTAATTCAGAATTCTTATTGGCTTATTAACTGAACAGTAGGGTAAAAGTCCCATTGCTTACAAATATAGATTGTCAGCGGAATTTTGAGTAAGATAAAAATCACAGGAAGGAAGTATAAAGAAAGATGATCCCGGAAGAAGGAAATGAAATCATGACTGCCCCACAGCCTTCGCAGCTACAAGCGGCAGTGAGTAACTCGGCTTTATTATTTGTTTCCAGAAGTTATTCCAATGCCATGGGTTACTAGGTTAAATAAAATGAAGTAAAACTGTGGGGAAACAAAACATACTCCAGGCACAGTCTTAGCATTTCGCCCTTCAACAAAACTTCTTGATCTCATTAGTAAGAATGGGTAAAGTGTATATATATGTGGACTTACTATATCATTTGAGATATTTGCACTTTGAGGGTGTTTTGTATACAGAGGTGAATTTAAGCTTTAGAAAGGAAAAAGAAAAAACACAAAACCTCACTGTTGTTTTAACTTGGGTTGACTTGATTGCAGCCACATTTTAAAACAAGACTAATATTAAATGTACTAAATTCCTAAAAGAATGTATTAACATGAGAAAAACAATAAGCTGAGTAATGAGGATGGCCAATTATATGTGAGGGAAATTAAAAGTCTTGCATGAACAAAATTGATCAAATAAATCATTTTGACAAGTGAATTATTAGTTGTTTAGGTAACCAGAGCATCAGACACAGGTCATCCTGTGACTTCACATTATCTCCATCTAGAAAAGGAATCTTACACACATAGTTATGTGAAATGGATGAGTTCATGAAAATTTCCGTGTGATTGTTATAATAAATTGAACCAAATATGAAGTGGACCAAGAGTGTGTGAAATGTCTGTTAAAGATTTTTTTTAAAGAAACCATCATTTTAATGACCTAAACAGCCATTTACTTTATAAATTTTAGAGGAGCGGAATTTGGGTGGTAACCTAGTTTATTTACACCTATAAAGCAGAGGCAAAAATCACAAGATAAAATAAGACCAAAACCCTGGTCTTTTTAGAGTTCAAGTTAGTACTAAATCAATTCCAATATAACTGCCCTTAACATTTTCTTTAAAAATTTATTTTATATGGAGTTTTAACAACATACTTAATACATGAGAAAAATAGTCAAATAATTGTTTTTCCTTATTTTGCATGTCAAGGTAAATATTTCATGGTCTTTGCTCTTTTATACTTTAAAAGTGAAAATAACCACATGGTTAATTTTATTCTTATGCAGATTTCCTCTTTTTTAACTTTTTTTTAATGTAACCAATGATTTTAAACATTTTTTCAATTTTAGTTGACATACAATATTGTACAACATAGTGATTAGACATTTATATAACATTTATATAACTTACGAAATGATCGCCCCTGTGTGATCAAGGGATTTCAGCATTTCCCAATTCATTTTAGTTTAGCCAATTTATTTTGTATAATATCAGCATGTGAATTATTTGGTAAGAAAAAAACCTTTAAAAAAGTAGACTAATATGTATTTCATCCCTAAGTCTTATAATACTGTGGAAGAAGTTAGAATCACTATAGATTTATAAATATTTTTTACTGCACGCAGCTAGGTGATTTCACAGGAAAAAAATTTTCAAACCAAAGTAACTCTATTTTTATGATTTGGAACATACATTAATTTACTTAACCAATTTATTTAATTTGGATGCTGAACTTATGTAATTTAGGCCACATTAAGTACTTTCACTAACATATTTAACCTATTTTTAACCAATCTTTTAAATGTAAGCAATGGGGAATCCAAACAAATGCATGGGTTCTAGAGACAGATGTGAGTTATTGTCTTGGTTCACTGCTTCCTAACAGGGAAAAAGTCCTGCAGCTGATCTAGCTCTGAGTCTGGGAGATCTGGAATGTGTGGTATTTCTAATACAGAAACAGAAAGTCCTATACATTTCTCTTTGTGCAAGTGATTGATCAGATGTAGAAACATAAATACAATAAGAAACAAAACATACCTTAGCGAATTCACCCCTCCCCTGACCCATCACATATTTTACAAATTAGAAAACCAAAGTCCAGGAAAAAAATAAGTGCCTTTTCCAGTGATGGCCAGTGTCAGAGCGGGGACTAGAACCCAGAAGTACTTATCAAGTAGCTCACTGGGTTTTTTTTGACAAACAAAACCTCTGCTTACAAAACAGGGAGTGGCCATGGGCGTCTAAGGCCTAGTGCCTCGAAATATTCAGTCAATGACTCCTCTTTTATTTGAATGTGACTCTATAGGCAGTAGGTAATCCCCAGGGAGAAAGAGAAATATCTCACTGCTGCTTGGGAAGGTTTTTTACATTTGTGCTTTGTTTTTCTTCTAGCCTTTTAAGCACCATTAACAGGGTTTTGGTTTATAGTCAAAGGGAAAGTTTATATTGCACATAAACATTTTTCACATCAGACACTTTTCCTGGTTTTTACAAAGTGGCAGTTAGATGAATATTGCTTTCCAGAAAGTGGAGAAACCAATACTACGGGAATTCAATGCCTTCAGCCAGGAAGGTGCTCCACCCAGGAATTCAAAATCCTTGGTGTCAAGGGTCACCCAAAACTTGGCAGATGGCGAGTGGAGAAAATCTTCCTGGTGGGAACGTTAGGATTCCTGCTTCTGTCTTCTCTAGAATCATCTGCTTATCTGCCAATCATTACAAAACACCCCTGTGAAGAAAGAATACAGGCTTTGCTGTTGGCGATGCAGAAGATTGTTAAATGTCAGAAAATGGCCCTGCACGTTAAATAACATTCATCTTCCCATCCCCCTTTTATCCCAAAATGTTAAGTCCTTCCGAGGCGTTTAACACACTGGATGGCTAGGCATCAACAGATGTGGTGGCTGTTTCTGAGATCACAGCTCAGTTTCATTTTCCTCTTGGGACTTTTCTTAAGCGTCCACAGTTCCCACAATAAACATGTATGTAACTGGGGGAAAGTTACGTGCTGTATATTTTTGAAACTCTTGGAGAGGTGAAGGGCCGTTATTTCCTGCCGTGTAGTGTCCTCCTTTTCTTGCTTCACAAACAAAACCCGGATATGACTTGGGAACGAAAAAAAAAAAAAAAGGAACAAAAAGTAAAGCTTTTGTTGTTTCTCCAGAAAAGTGGGCTAGCTCAACCCCAGCCCTGGGCTGGGGCCCCGCGGGCGTGGCTGGGACGGGAGCCAGGTCTCAGGCCAGCATCCCCGCGGGAGATCCCGCAGGGCGAAGCTTTTCAAGGTCCTTGGGCCGCCTTTCACACTGAACCCTCTCCCCGGGTTCCCTAGGACAGGCCTCCTGGGGTTGTGGGGACCTGAGAGAGAGACCAGGGCTTTTAAGATCCTGGGTCACTGGGCAGGGCTGGCGTGAGGGGACCGCCCCGAGGCAGCTGAGCCCTCTGGGCTCTGGGGAGCACCGCGCGGGGAGGCGGTTCCATCCTGAGCCGGCGGGCGCGGTGCGCAGGCAGCGCAGTTATTTTGGGACGCGCCCTGGTTTGCAAGCGCTTTCAGCCGGTCCGCTTCCAGAGCTGTCCCCCGGCCCAGTTCTGGGGCGAAGATGCCGGCCCTTCACATCGAAGATTTGCCAGAAAAGGAAAAACTGAAAATGGAAGTTGAGCAACTTCGCAAAGAAGTGAAGTTGCAGAGACAACAGGTAAGTTGCCTGTCTCAGAATATTTCCTTCTCTGAAATGAACCAGGGTCAGCTTTTCCTGGTGAAATAAACAGTGTTCTTGTTTTTGCTTTGTTTTTGCAGCTTCTCTTGAAATAGGGCTTCTTCTTGAAGTGGTGCCTGGGAACTGCCAGTTGATGTGGGGGGGAAGTCACAGGAGAAAGCAGGGACCCGATGGGTAATTTAAAGCCAAATGTCCGAACATCTGAGGAACCTAGAGTGGGGGAAACAGACAAGAAATTTTGCCCACTGTTAGACATTTGGTTTTAAAAACCTCAAGCTGTAGGAAAACGACAGATGGTTACTTTTTTCCTTGATCTGTTTCATTATAGGAAAGAATGATATTTGAAAGGTTTTTCTAAAATCACAATTTAAAGTCTTGAAGTACCTAGTTTTCAGTTCCACCAGGGCTCTCCAAAGGTGTGCTGTGAATTGTCCGTTGGGGCTCGGAAGCAAACATTACAATTTCTATCTTTATTTATTTGTAAATCTCACCCCATTATAATTTCCAGTTTATGTTTTATAAATATGCTTAATGAACTAAATACAGCAGCATCTGGATTTACTTATAAATAATTACACATATACTGAGGTGCATATGACAATTATTTTTAGTGACCCTGATGAAAAATTGTATAGACTTCCAAATCGGATTACAACTTCAGTGAAAATATATGCCCATGTTCGGAAGTCTCCACTGCAGTTTGTTGGAGATTTTATAATTTTTTCACTTCAATTTCTTACTGGTTAATAGGGGCCTTTGTTCCTTCCTTTTTTTCCCCTTAATCAGGTAACCTGTAGTCCAGGAATAGGTTTTTGGATAGATATCTTTTTTAAGGGAAAAGATCTAGTCCCTTCTCCCCACTAAGAAAAATTTAAACTGATTTTATTTCTCTATGGATTAATGCTAAAAAAAAATTAAGAAAGACAACAGAAATGAAGCAGGTATGGTAAATATGCTCACTTACCTTCCTACTCTAGTGATACTACGTCTGTTCATGACAAGAGCCTCATTTTTCAGGATGTACATTTTGAGTGATGTTTGGAAGATGCCAGCTTTTCTGAGTTTTACTCTTTACCCATTTCTTTTCTCACATTTAACCTTTCACTTCCAAATATCCCTACTCTCCTAGATTTTGGAGTACAAAGCCCTTTCTACATGTTGAGAGTTTTTGTAGCTTTAAAAATACTGCTGGGTTTAAAGGGGAAAAAACCCCATAAATTTAAGGGACCAATGAATAGGCTTGTTTCTTGAAACTTTAAGGGACCCGTTTTGAGGATGGCAAAGCCCACAGTACAGCATGAGCTGGCTGCTTAGTTCTTTTCACACAATGAACGTTAGAGGTTACATGTTAAACAGTTGCATATACTGAAGTGAAGCATTTGTGTGCAAAGTTAGAGAATCTTAATCTCTGGTATCATTATGCGGAAGTTATGGGGGAAAAAAGAGACAAGTGTCATCTCGTCATTTAAGACTTCAAATTAGAAATTGGGCAGAACCTAGATGCAGCTGACTATGTGGAAATTAAAGTATCATTCATTAGCAGGTCTGCCCTGCCAGCTCCAAACCTCTACATCTAGGACACATCCTGCTAGGTTGGCTTTCCAACTTCAGAAACTCCAAGTGTATGCTAGAGGGAGGGAAATTTTCAGGGATAGCCTTAGGGGATGAAGGGAGGGGCATCAAAGTCCTCAAAATAATATTCAAACATATTTTATTATCTTTGAGTTATAGAGTAGTAGTGCTAGACAAATACTAGGACTCTTAGAGATCATTTAATCCTCTTACATTTACGGATAAAAAGCCTGAATTCCAAGGATCTAACTAGCTCCTCATTTAAGACCCCAGAGATAATGATAGGGCAGTTACTAAAACACATGTTTTCCGATGCCCAGTCTGCTATTCTGTCAATCAGCTGTTCTTGTGCTCAAGCCAAGGGCACAAAACTCACAGGCTGATTTCTGGCTCCAGCTAATTGTTGTTCAAACATATCCTCTTCATCATGGAAGGAAATGCATCAGAGGAGGGCTTATTCTCTTTGGAGGTTGCAGATCTTTTTGGAAACCTAATGAAGAAGCCTCTTTTAAGAATAGATACAATTTAGGGGAACTTGAATCTTATCCATAAGTTTCTCTGGGGCCACAGGCCCCAAGTTATGGATACTTGCATCATCACTTCTGAGAATTCACTTCAAGTGCACACACCGTGAATGTCTCCAGCAAGAGTGGAGAGCAGGTGTTACCTGGGAGACTGGTACTTGAAGAGATTTTATTTTGCCACATTTTAAGCCAGATAACTACATGACCCTGTTTTAAATTTTACAAGACCAGTGTTCTAACCCCTAGACCCTGTTTTAAATTTTAGATCAGTGGCCTCCACACTGGTGTGAAAAGAATCCTTGGGGTGTGGGAGTAAAATATTAAAATTTCTATTTTGGGTTAGTT
>NW_017731953.1:173536-178363 GCF_001890085.2 Hipposideros armiger
GGGCTGGACTCGAACTGCTGTTGCTCAGAGCTCAAACTCTTGAGTGAGCTCTTAACCAACTGAGCCACTCGTCCGGCCCTTATTTTGGGTTAGTTTTAAATCACATTTTAAAAACAATTTCCAGGTTTTGTTTTATAATTATGCATGATGTATTGGGTTGTCGGAAAAGTCATGATGTATTTTTTCTATGTTTTTCTTTGCAAAAATGTGTCATGACTTTTCTTACAACCCAATATTAACACAGTAGTATCTGTACTTATTTATAAGTAAATAATTATATACATTTTAGGATACACATGCGAACATGTTTTAATAGTCACCATTCATAGCAGTTTGAAGATTCTTAATCTAGATTATAAATTAAGTGACAACATTTGCCTCGTTTTAAAAGGTCTCTATTGGAATTTGCTGGGGAGTGTCTATAATTTTTACTTCTAATTTCTTACTAGTAGTGCAGGCCTTCATTAAGACACAAATTTTTTTTTCTTTTTTCTTCCCTTTTTAGTCTCTTTTTTCTTTTACACCCTCCTGCAAACTTTCTCTTAAGGATAGACTTTTTAAAGAAACTATTTAATTCTTTCTCCATTGCAGATAAAGCTTAAAAGGACTGTATAGGCACATAGAGTCTCAGGTTAGCATAGTAAGCCTTGGATAAATTTTTCATGATGATCATTACCCTCTAGCAACTAACAGGAAGGAATTCTGAGCGGAGACACAGGATGAGACTATTGGGCAGCTTCAGCCTTTCAGAGTCAGGCTTTTTCCAGGGCTTCTGTCATTTTGGGAAGCTGCAGAACATGGCACACACCCATAGTAAGTGAGAATTTTGGCAGGATGCACCCCAAAACATTTGGGAATTTATGACTGCACCTGTTCATTAGCATGGAAAATTGAAAGCAGGGTATGTTTTAGTTCTTCAAATATTGTGGACACGTCATAACTGTGTTCGCAGAGGAAGGAAATCCTGTGAAGCACAGTGGAAAGAAATTACTGGGGTTGATCTATTTACTACAATGGCTTTCAAAGTTTTTGACCCTGACCGTAGTAAGAAATATATTTTACATAGATTGTATCTTTCATTATATTATATATGCTCCGTGCTGCACTGTAAAATTTTTAATCTCTTCTTTTTCATCTTCTAAAATGCTGGTTGTACCCAATTATATTAACATCACTGAAAGGTGGTGTCAAAGTTTGAACAGCTCTGACACTAATTCTTTCTTTTTCCTCCCTTCAGGTGTCTAAATGTTCTGAAGAAATAAAGAACTACATTGAAGAACGTTCTGGGGAGGATCCCCTGGTGAAAGGCATTCCAGAGGACAAGAACCCCTTTAAAGAAAAAGGCAGCTGCGTCATTTCATAACTAACTCTGGGGAGAAGCTTCATCCTCAGTGGAAGAACTAGCTTGTGTTAGTTTTCGAAAATAAAACCAACCTGCCTTTTAAAGAACGAAAAACTAAATTTAAAGGGGACTTTCTTAAGCACTTCTATAGATACGGTTTTGTATAAAAGCTAGATGCTTCTTCTCATCTTTGCTCACTACCCACCCTTTTAACAGGGCAGAGAGTATCAAATGTACAATTATGGAAACAAGGACATTACTTGCGCATGACTCACCTCTTTCAATGTATTGCTTGATGCCTCAAATAAAGTTTTATCTCTGGAAAATGAGTGTTGGCGATTTAAGACGGCTTCTTTTTCTATTTTTTCTTCTTGCACTCACTTTTATAGTTCTCCCCATAACCTTTTGGGTGTTTGGCACATGTATCAAAAGATTAGGTGGTTTGATAGATCAGTTCTCCAATCCAGCTCTCTCTGCTTCAAACCTCTTGGGGTTTTCAGTGCTGAGTTCTGACTTCTGGAATGTTTTCGATCCAACATTAACTATTAGGGAACTGAGTGAGTAGAGCCCCTACTGTTGACAGGAGTAAGATTATCTGAGTCCAGGAACCAGGCCAAGCCGCGTCTACTTTAGAACTTTCCAGGTTTATCATCACACAGATCTTGTTGAAAGTGTTGCTGCCTTAGTGGCCTTGGGAAAGAGAGAGAGAGTTGGGGACCAGGAGGAGTATCCCTTGGGCCAGCTAGGTATGTTAGCCATCAGGGACTTCTGCCTCCCACAGGATCTCCAGGTCTTAGGCGTGGTGACCCTCTAATTAGTGGCATTGGCACAGACACTTGGCTCTGCACTCACTCCTGCCAGCCCTTTTCATCAGACCAAGGCAAAGCATGCCTCTTTTTCTTTTCTAAAATTGTTTTAGATTATTTTTTATCTGTTTTTCAGTTATAGTTGACATACAATATTATATTAGTTTCAGGTGTACAACAGTGATTAGACATTCATGCACCTTACAACATAAACACCGTGGTAAGTCTAGTACCTGAACCATACATAGTTATGACAATAGTATTGACTACATCCCCAATGCTGTACTTTACATTTCTGCGACTATATTCATAACTGGCAATTTGTACATCTTGAATCCCTTTTATCTTATTTACCCATCCCTCTAACCCCTCTCCCACCGGGGGACCATCAAAATGTTCTCTGTCTCTGAGTTTGTTTCTGTTTTGTATGTTCATTTATTTTGTTTTTTAGATTCCACATATAAGTGAAATCATATGGTATTTGTCTTTCTCTGACTTAATTCACTTAGCACAATGCTCTAGTTCCATCCATGTTGTCACAAATTTGTGGTCCCTTCTCCTCCAAAGTTAATCCTTTGCCCATTTCTAAAGTTAGCTTGTCTTTTTGCTCATTAATTTGTGGGAATTTTTCATATATTCTGGCCATTCATCCTTTGTTGGAGATAGGTGTTGCAAATACCTTCTCCATGGGGTAACTTTTCATAGCAGGATCACAGCTGCAGGCATCTTAGCCCTCAGGTGCAACACGCTAGAGTAAGTAGCCTGCTGGAGTCTTTTTTGAAGGCACCTGCAGATTGGACCTCAAAGAAAGGGACCTTTCTTTCTTTCTCTTTTCTTTCTTTCTTTCTTCAGTCCTCCCACCTTTCTCTGTTATTTTTGGATACAAATTGTTCCAGTTTTAAGCCAGAAGAAAGACAAGCAAAGCCCTTACATGTTAGCTTCGGCTCAAGTGGGCTTGTTACTAACTTGTCCGGCAATTTTAAATGTGGACCCAGAAGCCCAGGTTTTTCCTTGATTAGGTCTTTTCGCCTGCTTGGATGCACAGGTGTATATTATCAAGCCAGAGAGGTGCTTGTGACCTCCAGCAGCTTCCCAAAGTATATCAGCACCCTCACTTTGAAATTCCTTTCCTTTCCATCTCTACAAAAGAACTGGATATTCTGGCTTTTGAAAGAGCAGGTTACAGCAAACCAAGAGCAGGGACTATTTCCTTCAGTTTCCTGCCTTGTTCCATGGGCTGACGTCAACTGGAGTTACTGATAGCCCAAGGATAATTTTAGCCCAAAGCCCATTCTACTCCAAGGTAAGGTTTAAGGACAGTAAGGGTACGCGTATTTTTTTCCCCAACAGCCATAAAACAATTTGTATTTGAGATATGTTGCTACTACAGTCATTTAACATTTAAGGTGGCATGGGATTTTTTAGAAACTTGGTACTTTTAAAGTTTTACTGTAATGAGCTATTCCATTTCTTTCAAGTCATTCTGTTGCACAAGAAAACAAACATCAATTCTGGTTCTTGGTAAAGAAGATTAAATCCTGTGTTTCCTTCATGGAGGACCAAGTCAGCACATTTACCCCCTAACCTCTTGAGAGTTGTAGATTCCAGGGCTGTACACTGAATTCCTGTTAGCCACATTCAGCTATCCATTCAAGTGCACCTCAAAGTAAGTCCTAGCTTTTTCTTTTCATGCACTTTCAACCATATACCAAATTAGCCCACTTTTGGTTTTTCCTTAGTAAATATCCAGTCTTGTAGACATTTCTACTAAATCTAATTCTGCTCTTTTTTCTTACTAAGATTCATCATAGTAACTCAGCAAACCTTTAGAAAGGTAATAAAATCATCTTGATTTTCTGTAAAAACTTATTTGCTTGCATTATGAAGAAAATGAAAAATAGGGCAACTATATATTTGGATATATTATTAAAGTAACCTTTAGTAAGTGGGAATTTCGTAAGTAGAACTTAAGTCGTGTTCAATTTCTTCCAAGTATATATAGTAGTTGTGCAAATATTTGGTATCTGATTAGCTGCTATGCTTTGTGTACTGAGACTTAGATTCTATGAACTCATATTAAATAAACAAAATGTCTTTTCTATTTCTAGGCAGAATTTACACTACCAGCTCATTATACTTGGTATTTTAAGAAAGTTTATTTTGTGTGTTGGATGCAAACTGATATCTTAGAGTTGTCTAAATTTGCATTTCCTTGATTTCCTGTGATTTTCACAGTCAGGTTTTCATGTACCTTTGGACCACCGTCATCAATTGTACCCACCACAATTCCCCACTCTGGCAACCACCACTCTGTACCTATGAGTTTGCTTTTCTTTGTTTTCAGATTCCACATATAAATGCGATCACACAGCATTTGTTTTTCACTGACTTGACTTAACATTATGCCCTCAAGGTTCATCCATGTTGTTGCAGATGGCAAGATTTCCTTCTTGTTATGACTGAATAATATTCCTCTGTGTGTGTGTGTGTATCTCACATTTTCTTTATCCATCAGGGAACAGTTAGGTTGTTCCCATTGTCTTGGCTATTGTAAAAAGTGCTGCATTGAACATGGGGGTGCATATATCTTTTCAAATTTGTGTTTTCATTTTCTTCTGATAAACACTCAGAAGTGGAATTTCTGGGTCATGTGGTAGTTCTAGTCCTAATTTTTTGAGG
>NW_017731953.1:178854-195637 GCF_001890085.2 Hipposideros armiger
CAAAATTCGTATTGCTATGTTTAGGCTTTGGAGAGTAAGTATATTTTGGTATTAATGTTCTTTGAATAAGAAATAAGTTTCTGTAGTCAACATGATTTGACTAGCAGTATATTTTGATCTATTAAGTGTATCCTACTAAGTAAGACAAGGATATTGAGTCAATAATAGTTATAGTCCACCTTTTCCCTTCTGAGTGAGTCTTAGAAAGATGATAATCAAGGAGAAGTAAGCCCCTATTTTTAATATAACAGTTTAGGAGAGCAGGGACTAATGAGAATATATCTTTGATTTAATAGAGAGGAGCGGGATGGTCACAGAAGGAAAGTGTTCTTCTGTTAGGATGAACCCTGGTGCCCTACTCTGTGCACTGAGCTGAACTAACCAGGGAAGATGAGGATGTCATCAGCACCTTTTCCACTTGAGCTATATATTCTGTTTGAGGGGATGAACCCAAAGACCATCAAAAATGATTCACTGGTGTTGGGAGAATGTAGAGACTCATTGATGCTATTCTTCCTTTTCCTTTTGGTTCATGCAGACATTAAATAATGACCTTCTGTTCTAAAAACAAAACAAAACAAAAAAACCCTGATATTAAAGATTGCATAATTTCATTAAACATGAAAATTGGCCCCAAAGTTTTTGTGCAAAAGTTACACTTAAAATGAAGGAAAAAATCCTTGGGAAATTCAACAGCCATGAAAAGAAATTCATATTGACACACATATAAATATATGTATGCATTTGTTTATCCCACAACAAAAATATTTGATGCTCCCTCCATGCGTTAGGCACTGGTTGGCCTAAAGGGTATAGTGGTGAATTAAACAAAGTCCTTAATATCATGGAATTTACAGAAATTATAATTAGTCAGATATCACTGGAAATGACAGCGTATGCTGTGATGTATAAGTTAGGATAAATGGGGAAGTGTATTTTGTATTTTTTAATAATGATGTGATGATGGCATGATAATGATGGTGATGATAAATGATGATGATGATGATAGCTTATACATATGAAGTGCTTAATATTTGTTTGGCACTGGAGTAAGCATTTTGCATAGATTATGCCTTTTATTTCTCACAAGTACCTTATGTATCAGGTAAATAATTTACACAAAGTCATATAGGTAGTGCAACTGGCAAAACAGAGACTGTGCCTTAAATATTACACAATACTACCTCTCTACTGCCTTTAGAAGCCAACACATATGCAGAGTGAAAAGAACTATTAGCTCAACAACTTTCAAGTGGCTTTTGGCATAGGTATAGCCAGCTCTATAGCCTCAGAAATTTTTAGCCCTAGTGTATGGCATAGAGTTTTATAGCAGCTCATTTTAATTGTTTTTATTTGTTGGTTGATTGGTTGGTTGATTTTCTGTAATCATAGCATAATATAACAATTTTAACCTATACAAGGTGGATGAATTTTGCTTTGTTAATACAAATCATATCACAGCTCTAAATTATTATAACAGTGATGAACTCTAATTACATATCAAATAGCTTTTGCTCCTTTGCTGAATAACATACACTCAGTTTAGTACCAGAATTTATCTGATAGAAGCTACATGAATGATTGTAGAGTGTCTAAAAGAAATAAATCAGACTCTGTAAGAACTTTCTTGAAAATACCAAAATTATTAAGTGACAGTCAGCCCTAGAGAATTGTCTATAGGTACCGCACGATCTTTTCAAAGAGGTGATCAAACTCAGTCTATAAAAACTTGTATGTTTTCTTTAATAAAGGTTGCCATAAGCTTTTGCTCATGTCATCTCAGCTTTTTCTTATAGCCAACCTGAGACAGATGTTGTTAATAACCTACTTCACAGAGTTCACTTGGGAATTAATGGGCCTGATTAGACTATGAGTAGAGCTCCTTAAATCCATAAAAGTCCTCATGGATTGGAATTGACCAGTATTTATAAGTAAACACCTTCAAATCTCTTTTGGAAGCAATCAGTTTAAATATAAATACATAAAAACATATATATATATATATATATATATATATATATATATACAGATATATATATATATATATATACATATATATGTATGTATATATATATATATGTATGTATATATATATATTCTACCAAATGGGTGTATGTACTCAAACTTTCACAGCTGTTTGGTACTGTGTATGGCAGGAAGGAAAAGGACTTGGTCTTGACTTACTGAGTGTTTTGAAATGATATTAAAGCCTGTATGTGTTTCAATCTAAGAGGGAAAGAATGAAGAGAGGAGAGAAACATTTAAACCTACATTAAATAATTTGAAAATATAATCTGAAAACTCTGATACATATTGATATAGTTCACTCATTACTTAAAGCAATTCAAAGTACATTGTTGCTAAATGTTTCCTCTTTATGACTAAGTTATATGTTAGTGAGGAACCTCACAACACAGACTTACATTCTCTTTAATTGCCAATATCCAGGCATGCTTTTCTCTTTTTTTGTTTTAATTCATCTTTGAAAGAGTGTATGCAACTGGGTTTTCAGCTGATTCTTATTTGCATATGTTATTTTAATATAAAAGCAGATATAAAGTAGAATTAATATTTATTAATATTTGGGGTTTTCGATTGGGGCACGGGAGTAATTTAGACATTCAAAAAGCATTTATTTTAATTTGATTCGGCAAATGGATAAGGGCCTATAAACATGACAGTTTATGGACAAGTTCAGCCAATATTTTCCCTGCATTCTAGGAACTGGTTGAAATGAATGGCAGTGACATTTATCAAGTCCACTAATTAAACCAATTTTATGTACAAAGTGGAAGTGGATTAAGTGTTTGAGAAAAGGAGGGGTAATAAGTGAATAATTCAAGTAAGACTATGACATTTTTTACCTTTTTTCCTGGAAACAATTCTCAAAAGGAGAGGCAATAGCTTAAACGAAGGAAAAGGATTTGCGCAATATTAAACTAAGGGAGAAGTTTCACTTGTTGAGAGCAGCTTGACAGACCAAGAAAGCATTTATCAAATGTATATAACAATAGCGGAAGAAACCTATAGTTAATGGGGTATACTATCTTTGGTAAAAGGTCTTTAAAATGTTTTTTCAGCTATTGTGGGTAACATACTTAGAATATTCAGTGACTTAGAATAATGCATTTAGTATTGTTTATGAGTCTGCCAGTCAGTGTATCTGGGCATGGCTCTATATTGATCTTGGCTGGTTTCACTTATTCATCTGCACGCAGTCCTCTGATGGACTAAGCAGCTGAAGACTGACTGGTTAGCTGAGTGTTGGCCAGGAGTTGGCTGGGGCAAAGTTGGTGACTAGGTTATATTTTTTCATCCTTGAGCAGACTTACCTGGATTTGTCCTCATAACCTGACAGGGTTCTAAGAAGAAAGTGGAAGCATGAAGGGTACATCTAGGCCTAGGGAAATAACTAGCACACCATCATTTCTACTACATTCAATTCTGCAAAGCAATACACAAGATTCAAAGGAAAGAAAAATAGATGCCCCCTCTTGAGTGAGGGAGTTGCAAAGTCACATGGCAAAAGGCACAGAGACAAAGAAGGGTAGAAAGTTGAGGACATATTATAGTCTACCCATCTCACTGGATGAGCATATTTGTCTCAACCATGGGCAGTGGACACCAAAAGGAATAACCTGGGGATAGGTGAGAAAAGGAGCTCCATTAGGATAAACCAGAAAATTCTGATGCTAAAGGCTAACCATGGGGATGGTCAGGGCACCTACTCAGACAGTAATTCAAGAAGGTGGGAGCGGGGGGATTAGGAATCTGCAGTGAGAAGAGAAGCATCAAAATGAACTGGAGAGAGTTTTCAGTAACTTGACAAACCCTCACAGCTAGTATGGCAGAGCTAAATTGCACCCAGGAGAAAAGGAGCAGCCTCTTGAAAATTAATTTTCTAGCTCAGTGTATGGACACCTCACTTTCTGGAAAGAAGACTGCAGGTTCTGACTGTGTCCTTTTCACATCTTATAGAACAGAATGGATTCCTGAAACTGGGTAGCCTCTTCATGCAGGAGGGGCTCATTTTTATTAGAGCCAAACTCCGTGAAGTCACAAGCTTTTATGTCTGTTCCCAGCACTGGTCAGTCAATCTGGCGGGGGAAAAGGCTGTGATATTCAATCCTGCCACTATTTCAGAAACCAATAATATTGTGTCACTCCTAGCTCACCCTATGGGGCAGCCAGCATTTCTAGTCTTTTCTAATATTGAGTTTTGATGGCTGACATGAGGAAGATGTCCAGAGAATATGGATTTGCTATTTAATTTACTCCTCATCTCCCAAATTTTCTCTTATTTTAATTCCTCTGAACATTCTATCTAAATTTGGACTTTAGAGGGACTCCTACTGATATTTTGGTGTATGTCTGTGTTGGAATTTTTTTTCTTGATATAATGCATTTCTCTTTCTCCTTAATTCTGATCAGTATTTGCTAAGGTTCTGATTTCTTTTCCTACACATATGTCAAGAGTTTCTCACATAATTCCTCAAACTTTGTTATAGTTAAAAGGGTGCCGTTACCTAGAAGGGACGGAGTTTGCAGATACTTTTGGATGAATGAGTAACACAATCACAAATTTGAAAGCATGCATATCGTGAGCTTAAAGTATTACAGCCTTCGTGCATCCATTGGTTTAGTAGTTGACCTTGGAAATATGTGATTCTTTTATCCTTTTTAGAAGGACATTTCCCAACACAATACTAGAGCGTCTCCTTCACAAAATTTACTTGGGAGCCTGCAATCTAAAATTGGTGTCATTATCATGAATTTGTATAAACTAAAAAAAAAAGTGTATGTAAAGTTATGCATTTGTCATAAATTGAAAGAGATATAGGCAATATAATAAATGTATTTTCCTGAGGTCATAAATCATAATGATACACTAGATCAGTGGTTGTTGAACATTTTCTGGAAAGAGCCAGATAGTAAATATTTTAGCCTTTGCGGGCTGTACTATATCTGTGGCAACTACTCTAATATGAAAGCAGCCGCAAACAATAAAATACATAAATAGATGAGTGTAGCTGTGGTCCAATAAAATCATTTTTATAAGATCCAGCACCAGGCTGAATTTGGCCCACAGGGTGTTGCTCTAGGTCCATCTTTTTCAAACTGCATCTTAGGAGCCATTAGTGGTCAATATAGTGGAATGTCACCAATATATATATATTTTTTTTTAGCTGAGCCATCCCGCCACCTGTTGGCAGCTCACGGCTGCTCAGCTTGGGCTGACTCGAACCGCTGTTGCTCAGAGCTCAAACTCTTGAGCGAGCTCTTAACCAACTGAGCCACTCAGCCGGCCCTACCAATATTTTTAATAAAACCAAATCAAATAAACTAAAATATCATCATATAGTCCATATAGTAAAAGGGTATTTGTGTTATAGAACACATACGTGTTTAAGTCAACTTCTAAAATTCATTTTTGTGTGTGTGTTCCAGCTAATAAAACTTTGAAGGCTATTGGTCTAGAGTGGTAGAGCTCGATAGTAATATAGTAAAGAATTTAACCTTGTCCAAAGAGAGGTCCGGCCTCTCCCTATCTACCTCTGGGAGGCGATCTCTAAGCCCTGTAAATGTCCTGCCTAATAGGAATGTCTTTGTTTACCTGGGGACTTCGGGCCATGCCAGGAAATATAACACTGTGACTGATGGTGAATCTTTGAGTCATGTGGTATCAGCTTGGTCTCTGCAGAGGCTGGAGACAGGCCGGCTGCATGGCCAATTCACCATAGAGCCCCAGTAAAGACCCTGGATACCAAGGCTTCAGTGAGTTGCCCTGCTTGGCAGTACCTGCATATTGTCACATGTTGTTTCTGAGGGAGTAGTGCTGTCCATGATTCCTTTGGGAAAGGGCAACTGAAAACTCCATCCTTGAAACTTTCCTGGACTCTGCCGCGTGCATCGCTTCTCTGGACTGATTTTAATCTGTTTCTCTTAGCCGTAATGAACTGTGAGTATAACAGATTTCAGTGAGTTCGGTAAGTCATTCTAGCAAATTATTTACTCTAAGGTTAGTCTTGGGGACTCCTGAATTTGCAATTGGCATCAGAAGTGAGGGAGGTTTTGTGGGCTGTGTCCTTCTAACTAGTAAGATGAGGAACCATGGGCCAGTGGCATTTATAATGGTTTTGTAGCAAATTCGTGGCAGGGCCACAACGAGGGTATCAGGTCTATAGTCTCCTTAATTAGAGACTTCTTCCTGGTCCTGTGCCTGTTCCTGCTGCTTGCTAACTTTTGTTGAGTTTATCTGACTTTGTGCCAAGGGCTTTGTACAGGTTGACTTATCTTCATAAGGATGCTAAAATTTGGATTAGAATTATCCCCATTTTACAGAAACAAAACTGGGGTTTGGATAGTTAAGGTCATACAGATTTTAAATGATAAAAGCCAGGATTTGAAGCCAGAGAGTCTGATTCCACTGGAATCTCACTTTCTCGTTGTTTAATGTTGTTTTCTTGGATAGTGTACATTCCGTTCTCTAGAGAAGCTGACTTTAATTTCTTTCATGTGAAACCTGCTATGTATGTATATAACAAAGAAGTGCATTGTATACATATTTTGTATTCCCCTTAGTACATGGCACAGTGAAATCTTAATAAATAGAGTTTGATAATTAATGAGGGTGAAAGATAAAGGGCATTGGGTGAGAATCCCATGTATCATCTTGGTTTTCCACATTGTTGACATGTTGGTTTCCTTCTCATTTTTTTCTCTTCTTCCTCTTCTTTTTCCCCTCCCCTCCCTTCCCCTCCCTTCCCTTCTCCTCTCCTCCTCTTCTCTCTCTCATTCCCTCTTATTCTCCACCTCCATCTCTATTATTATTATTATTATTATTATTATTACCCAAATCTGATTAGACTAATCTTAACCTTCTATATTTCTTTAAAAACTGAGTTAAGCCAAAATTGCAGCTGAATGGGGTATTAGGTCAGGCTTTGCTTAAACACATTTTTACTACAATACTTTCTTTAGTATACTTTCAGAGTGTTTCACTGCTATTTAATTTACTGCACAATGGAACAAAAATTTGTTGTTTTTTCCTTCAGACACTTAGGATAAAGACATCCAGAAAATGAAATCTGAGATTAAGAAGCAATGGACAACTAGCACTGTATAATTCCTGTTAGTATCATGTATAATTCACCTAAATCTGAAATGAAAAGCCTGTTCTATCTAATTCATAATTTAGGCCACTAAAAGTTTCTAAAGAAAAATCTCCCTTTTGAAATTTATTTTTTCCCTTTTGAAATGTACTTAATTTATTTTGTTTTTCCAATCCTGATTACAAATTATAGATGAGGAGATACACTCATTTACTTACCAGCGGGAACAAGAAAGATGTTTTCCTACTTTTCTTACATTCAATAATCTAGGGAAAGCTGGATTTGGGGGGGGGGTGAATGAAGCAACAATGGATAAGCATAGCACGAATAATGACTTCTGTTTGTAGGGTCTTTGATGTTTTCTGTATCCAATCACATATTTCATTTGATCCTGAGAGGTAGGCAGTATAAGTATTAACTAAACCCCGTGTGATATTGTGATTTATATTAAGAAATACATATTTGGTCTTTGTCCCCATTTCTGGCACAGAGCTCCTAAAACCTCTGGAATTTCCTAAGTGAGGGGAGCCACAAAGGTGTCTTTTGTTGTTAATGAGGTGACTCTCAGAAGGCACCTAAGTGTGGGGGCTGGTGGCCAGGAGAACCAACCCTGTGATTAGAGGGTTGAAACTTTCCATTTCATCCTCTGACCTCTGGGGAGTAAACAGGGACTGGAGGTGGACTCAGCTGCCAATGGCCAATTCAACGGCTTGAGTTAATCAAGCATGCCCATGTCATGAAACCTCCATAAAACCCAAGTGACTGGGTGTGGAGAACTCCCAGGTTGGTAAAAACAAGATCAGGGAGTGTGGTGCCCTCGGGGAGAGCATGAGATCTTCGAACCCTTTCCCCCTGCCTTCCCCTGTGCATCTCTTCCCCATGGCCATTCCTGAGTTATATCCTTTTATAATAAACCAGCAATCTAGTCAGTAAAATGTTTGAGTTCTGTGAGCTGTTCTAGCAAATTAATCAAACCCAAGGAGGTGGCTGTGGGAACCTCTGATTTACAGCCTGTAGGGCAGAAGTACAGGTAACAACCTAGGCTTGGAACTGGCATCTGAGGTGTGGGGGGGCAGCCTTGTAGGACTGAACCCTTAACCCATGGGGTCTGATGCTGTGTCCAGGTAGATCGTGTCAGAACTGAGTTGAATTCCTAGACACCTACGTGGTGTCTGAGAATTGCTTAGTGTTGTATGGCAACTGCTCCACTCCAAGTGGAAATTGAACTCAGAACACCTAAGGACCCCATGGCTTATTTTTATCGTAGAGATGGGAAAATTAAGCCTCAGGGGTTAAGGAATTTCCCAAGGTCCTACATCTAGTGAGGACTTCTGACTTTAAGTCCAGTGCTTTTTCCACTACAGTGTCTTTGCTCTCTTTAAATAAATATCCTCAGTTGGCATGCCACTTTTTCAAATACACATTTTCCTTAAACCAAGAGCTCTTAACCTGTAATATACATGAGTACGTGGGAATGAGTTTCAGGAGTCAGTTAACCTTCTGCAATTTAGTTTAAAATATGTGTATATGCCGCCTCTGCCCACCCCCCATCTACTATTTTCATCTCAGAAGTGTCAATAAGGCAAAAATGGTGAGGACCCTTTACCTTAAGAGGGAGATTGCCTATATAACCCAGATGAAAGGGGCTGCTTTGGGCCTTCCGTTTAGACCCCATTACTGTTGCATTGTATTCATGATTTCCCGGAGACTTGGAGCACAGAGCTCTCTGCACCCTCCACTGTGCCCTGTCTACCTTCCATTGCATGGTAATCAAACTAACCCATCTTCCCACGCGTTTCCTTCTCTTAGTTTTTCCTACAATCACAGTCAGTCAACAGGGCTGCTCCTTCTTTTACCAATTGTCATGGGCTGGAGGGTTCGCCACTGTCATACGCTGACCACCGCTTTACAGCACATACTTCTTACTTTTGCTGTCCCGTCTCCTTGAATGCAGTCACCTGCTAACTGTGCTTCTTCCTGGATGACGTCAGAGGCCTGAACTCGGCCCTTCCCCCTAACCTGCCAACTGCAAAGATGATGTGCTGACCCTTTTAATACTTCAACCTTAGAATTCCTTAATCTCTTTAATCCAAGCTATTACAATACTAGCGTTGTACATTTTGCCATTCCATTGTACTGTGCTACTTTATGCTGTGCTATTTAAAGAGGAAAAATACTAGTATTTTTGTTGGTGTATTACGAATTTGCGATATTAATAATTTCTGTCTTGAGCTATCACCAGAGAGTATTAAAACTGTGAACAAAATGACAGTGAATTTTTTGAATGCAAAACAAGTCCATGCTGTTAGAAGTCAAGATTGTGGTTGTTCTTAGGTGTGTGGTGTGACAAAGGGGAACAGGACGGATGCTGGTAATGTTTTGGTGTTGGGTGAGGTCCCCAATTACACAATTGTGTTCACTTTGTGGAAATTCTTTGTACTGTCTACACGTATGCTATGTGCATGTTTTGCTATCACATAGAAAATATTCTGACTTCCTTTATCCCCTTTGAAGCTATCTAATGACACTGTTCTTGTTTTAATTTGATTGTGGGAGTTGAAGACAGTAATGAAAGGCCGGAGGTCATTACCTTGTCCAATTCCCAGGCCATCCCTGCAGGCTGATTACTGATGCACTTCACTCTCCTTTGCTTCTTATTCTAAGCCTGACAAATTGTCAGGGGCCTGACCTCTGGTGCTCTTAGATGATTTATTTAAACCAGGATTTTTTTCCTCAATCATCTGAGCCAGAAGGTCAAAGGCACTTCAGGCCTGGGCCCTGACCCTCTTCCAGGGGGAGCAGCACCTCAGGCAGTATGTAGACTATAATGACAGCCACATCCTGCTTTATAATAAATTACCGATTTAAATATCAAAATATCAGTATTGTCTTTTTGCTTCAGTATTGCAGTTGCTACTTTGTTTCATTATCTTCTTTTCCTCTTTACTTCTGTCAGCACTGGTTTATCTTAAAACTCTTTCATCTTCAATCCCAAACTTGTGAATGTTCTAGGCCTTCCTCTCTCCCTTCCTTTTACGTAAATTCTGATGCTCATCCACATCTACCATTATAGTCTCTCTGCTTTCTCCAATTTCCCCCCACATTCCAAGTTTCTTGGCCTCTATCCAGCATGGCCCAGGTAGTCAGCATTTTAATCATACTTGTATCAGTTCAATGTCAGATAATTTCATACCCTCCTTGAAGAGTTTGACAAAACTCACTCAGCTCTGGTGTTCTAGGTCCTGTGGAAAGTCAAAGCCCATGTGTATGAATGCCTGAGACTTTCTCAAGGTCATCTCTGGTTCTGAATTCTACACAGCATGTCCCTCTAACTCGCTCACATTTTTCCCCCTGCCACTATTCTCTTTTCTGAGTCTTTTCTTCATTTCCCCCAAACTGCTCACAGGCATTTCTGTATGTAGCAAACATTCATGACTTGAGTAAAGAGGAGTTTAAGCAGAAACAACCTCAAGTCGAGTATCAGATATCCCTGGCGCTGTCTTTCTGTTACCTTCCCTCCAAGCCTTGCTAACCAGTCCTCCTTCAACATTCCTTCTCCTCATCCTCGATTTTCTGTTCTTAGCTCACCTCCAAATTCCACTTAATTTCTAATGAAAAACCACCTTTCCACCATTGTCATCTTGAGTTTTCATCTGCTCCCAGGATGTTGACTAAGTATAGAGAAATCATGACTAACCTTGTCTAGGCTCTTTGTTGCATTGGGGTTGTTTACCTTGTCACTTTTACCTATCTTTAACTTCTCTCTTGAATTCTGCAATACATCAGTTACCAACTTTCTCTCTTCTCTTTAAGAGTCCAGCCTTGCTTCAGCCTGCCATCTTGCTTACAAATGTCCTACTCTTTTACTCAGTAGAAAAGTTTAAAACATCAGATATATACTTCCCTAATTTTTCTCTTTTCTACCTGAAAATATGTCAAATGTTCATATTTCTTTCTTGGTGCCTCTCTTTTCAGATGGAGAAGCCAGCATTTTCCTTTTTTTTTTTTTTTTTTTTTTTTTTTTTTTTTTTTTTTTTTTTTTGCTAAGCCTGTCTCCTTGAACTCTTGTATTCTTGGATCTCCTGTAACACTGTATGTCTACAAGTTATGCTATATTGCTTAGATTTTCTAATTCTCGCCCTTGATTGGTTTCCTCTCTTCCTGCCTAAAAATGTGACTTGTATTCTCTACCCACATGGAAATAAGAACAATTTTAATAATAAAACAAAAGGAGAAACTTTCCCTTTTTTCCTGCTTCCTGTGAGAGCAATACCCTCCATGCTTTTATTCAATTTTGTTCCAGTTTTTAGAGCACTGTCTTCATCGTTTTCCTGACTCCGTTCCTACCAATTACTCATTCTTTGAAATCTTGCCATCGCACATCTATTCTCACTACTAACTTTCTCTGCATGACTTTCCAACTGCCAAATCCAGTGCATTTAAATTCTCATTCCCTTGTGACCTTCTTTATCATTGGAAGCTGCTTTCCACTCAAAGCCCTTTTCTCCTTTGGCTCTGAAAGCTTACCTACCATGCTTCTCTGCCTGCCTCTGTTTCTTGGAGCTTTTCCAACTTGTTTGGTAGCAACTCTTTCTAGGTTCTTAAACACAGACATGCCATGACCCCTGCCCTTCACATTTCTCCCTTTTCCCCTTGCAGGAGGAATCTCACTATCGATCCAATAATCACTTTCCCTTTCAGAAAATGTCAATGGCCTTATTTTACATGCTTAACAGATACAAACTACTGAGCTTGGCTTCACACCACATATTTTGAATCTACATTGTTCTTCTGTATACGAGATCTGACAACTACATTTGTGAACTTGTTGCAACGATGTTTTTGATATCAGAGGGATTATTCATTATGAATCTGTACCCACTGGACAAACAGTTAACCAAGCTTACTATTTGGAAGTGCTGAAAAGGCTGCATGAAACAGTTAGATGACCTGAACTTTTCAGCAACAATTCATGGCTCTTGCATCATGACAATGTACTAGCTCATATGACATTGTCTCTAAGGGAGATTTTAGCCAGTAAACAAATAACTGTATTGGAACACCCTCCCTACTCACCTGATCTGGTCCCCAATGACTTCTTTCTGTACCCGAAGATAAAGGAAATATTGAGAGGAGGACATTTTGATGACATTCAGGACATCAAGGGTAATCTGTGACCATTCCAGAAAAAGAGTTCCAAAATTGCTTTGAAGAGTAGACTAGGTGCTGGCGTCAGTGCATAGCTTCCCAAGGGAAGTACTTCGAAGGTGACCGTAGTGATATTCAGC
The DNA here is from genome assembly GCF_001890085.2 of Hipposideros armiger. Classification (NCBI taxonomy): domain Eukaryota; kingdom Metazoa; phylum Chordata; class Mammalia; order Chiroptera; family Hipposideridae; genus Hipposideros; species Hipposideros armiger. Next base: position 191,255 of record NW_017731953.1, read on the forward strand.
AATGAGGTATGAAGCACTTTTTCTAGGATGAATTCGTGAACCTAATTGTCAGACCTCATATGCCCATCTAGGGGACTGCTGGCTAATAGCTAAGTAAGCCTATGCTTTGCTGCCTCCCAGTCATTGTATCGCATATGCCACTCACTCTGTCTGAAACGCTGTCTTTCCTTTCCTACCTCACCTGTGTCCAGGTGGCCCCCAGGATAGAATGCACACTGTACAAAGGCACTACAACTACTTCTGGGTTATTCAAACAAGGAACTTGCTTAGCAACTAGACTTTCTTAATATAATATCCTTTTTCTAAAATAATCTTGGGGTGAGAAAGATATTTCTAAGTGTAAACATCAAAGGCAAATATTGGTAAACAAAAAGATAAATAAATTGACCAAATAAAGAGGGTAACCTTTTGTGCACAATAAATACCATAAACATTACTATATTATTCTTAAACAAGTAACCTTATTCTTTCTCTAACCTCAAATAATTCTCCACTTTCAGAAAAGAAAAAAATGTAAATTTTGTTTTATTTATGGAAGTGTTACACAGTATCAAAAGCAAGTCTGTTTCTTTTTTGGATTAAAAGTTTGAATATGTCTACTGCATTTTTTTTTGTAAGAAAGGTAAAATATTAGAATGGTGTTCCTCATTTTTTGTTTTATTTCATTTTTTCTCTATTTAGCACCTTTTGCTGTGTGCTGAAGCATTGGATCCTGTATTGTAGGGGAGGCTGTGGGTGGTATGCATTTCATGACTGTGTCCGTGAAGGCATGATCACACTGTTGACTGGTTTGGCTTAGACAGTAGGAAACATCTGGTAGTTTCCTGATAGTTATCAAGACAGAACCGTGTTTCCTTTAAAAACAGCTTCCCATGAACAATGCACACTACATAATAACAGAGGAATTTTATAGCACAGGTTAGAAAACAAGAATGCAACTATGAAATACAAAAATTAGCTTCAACAATGGTAGTCAAAAAGTTAATTATACTCAAGAACTATATCCATATTTCTACTCTTCATCAAATATTGTTAATAAAATGATGGATCTTCTGATTTTCTTTCCTGTAGGTAATTTTTATCTCCAGTTTAAATGATACATTGAAACAAATGAAGAGGACGGTTGCCCCCAACTACGTGCCTTCTTCCCAGGTCCACTAACCAGTATTGGCATCATTGATAGGGGCTGACACTGTAGAAGGTGTTTTGCCACAGCAATCCCACCTCCCTTCACTGATCTGCAGAGACTTTTCTGCAATAGAGATACCATGGCTATCCTCCCACCCTACCATCTAACATTACCCACTAAAAAGAGTACATTTTGCAAGCCTTTTGATCCAGAATAGTATTTCTTTCTACTGAAAAAAATATCAGACAACTGATCTTGGATAGTGGTGCAAATTTTGTCCTGTGTTTTGAACGTAAAGTTCAAATGTGTTTACACATCCGTCCCTGATGAACTTGGAAGAAAGGAGCGAACATGCAATCTGAAAACAGTTTAGAAAAATGGGTGGGGTCTGGTATTTGTGCTTGAACCCTGAAGATTTCAAAATCCAGGTTTCAAAGTCCAGATCTTTCAGTTAAGGCATCTTCAAGTAGGTTGGCTGGGCCTGACATTTCTACTTTCATATAAACCTGTGATGACTATCCACATGATGTCTTACTTATCATCCGTATATCAGAAAATTGGACTAAAGAACTTACAGTTGTGGTTCCAGATTTAGCAAAGCTATCAATCCTCTATGCTTGGTCCCCAGTAGACACGGCTACCCAATCCCAGGGTGCTCTCCTCCTGAGTTAGAACAGGCTTCACTACCTTTTCCAGTAGTGCTACAGGTTTGCTAATCAATTGGAGTTGACATGACAGATTAAACCTATTTGCTTTCCCAGGTTTCGACTTTTCTAAATACAACAGATTCAACAATCATTTGGGCCAAACTTACCATTAATCACTTCCCTAAAGGGATGCTGCACAAATATCTTGGCAGCCCCACTTTTCTGTTTTGTTTGTGGCCATTTTAGGAGATGAATAACTGTAGGTGATCTGATTCCTCCCTTATCTTTCTTTTCCAACAGTGCCCTCAAACTTTATCTCATCCATTTTGAATAGACTTCTGAACACATTACTCTCACAACTAATCTATTTTCGGCAGTAGTTGGAAGGACAAGGAGTCGTTCGTTCCTTTTTTTCTCTAACTTATCTTTCCCCGTTCCTTAAATTCCTTTAGTTTCTTTCATCCTCCAAAATGTTTATCACTTCATTATTTCTTTAGCATGGTATGTCTCCTCTCTCCAAAAATTGCCCCTCCACACTATATAAATACGCTGTCAGGTTTTCTTTGCCTAAAATAAGCAAACAAAAACACAAACTTTTTACAAGTTCTACTTCCTCCTTAAACTAGCATCTCATAACTTTGTTTTCCTATAACCACAACATTTCTTCAAAGACTGTTTTCATCAAACTCTTCAAAATCCGTTGCCAGGATTTAAAAACCCTCAGAATTTGCCAAATGCTTTCCTTTCTCTTCCACCTCTCAGAAACATTCTTGTCATACTTCCTTTCCTTGGCTTCCCTGGCCAAATTAAAATTAAAAATTAAGTCTCTGCTTGTACTTTTTTTTCCCTTCTTTAACAGGAGATAAACTCGTAAGGGCTTATCCTTGAACTTCCTCTCTTTTCTTTCTCTACGTTCTTCTCTTTGGAAAATTTTAGCTATAATTTCTTTGAGTATGACTTTTAAATTAATATGAACAGTCCAGGTTTTTGTTCTAGATGCTAGTTTCACATTTTTCAAATCCCTTCATGAACACTAAACAGTGACTCTCTTTTTTCAATTACTTTGAACCTTCAAGAGACTTTCTAGCCTGAATTTCCATCTGCTGCATATCCCACACATCAAATTAATTGCTATCTTTCAGCATGTTTTCTGGGATCATTCTTTCTTGCAGTTCTCATTGTCTTCTTGATTAAGGCCTCTCTCACCCCAAATCAGAAAGCCTAAAATAGTTATATTCCAACTTCATATTCCAGCTTGCATAAAAGAGAGAGGGTGGAGATGGATGAAAAGAGAAGGAATATGTTTGGTGATTTAGAGATTGAGGAAATGTCCAACCAAGGATACATATTTTCCCTCTGATACAGTAGATAATGTCAACTGCTGACACCAAGGAAGAAGTGGAAAGTAGCAGAGATGGAAGTTTCAGGAAAATAGACAAGGTTTTAAAAAGTCACTGCTAAGTAATATGAAAAACAAAACAAAAAAAAGTTTATCCAGAACTGATATTTTGTTAAGACCAATGAGATTAAAAAAAAAATCAAGACAGAACTGGCCAAGTGGTACATTGTTTAAGAGCTGGCTTGGGACGCCAGCTCTGTACAGCAGGGCCCCAGTTTGGATCCCACATGAGGGCCAGTGACACTGCCCTAAACAGCTAAAAAATGGTGAACAACAGCTCGACCTGGAGCTGGGCTGCCGTGAGTCTGCCCGCAACGGTGTAGGCTGTAGCCCCTGCTGCAGTGGGTTGCTGTGAGCTACTGTGTGTGGCCGGCAGCCAACATGAGCAGCCGGCAGACGATATGAGCTGCCAAGAGCTGCCATGAGCGACTGTCCAGAGGCTGGCGACCGATCTGCCTCACCCAGGAAGAGCGCAATGATGATACCAACATGGGCCAGTGAAGGGACGTCCTCCACAACTAGACTGAAGAACAAAAGGATAGCAACTTGTCTGTTCCCCTCCCCCAATTCCCTATTAAAAAAAATCTTTAAAAAAAAATCAAGACATAAATATATTTAGAGGTGCCCAAGTGTGTTATTGAAATGTTGGATAATGGCATATATCCATTCCAATTAAGAGGAAAGTAAAGAAAAACAGAAGACTAGTGTATTTTTTTTTTTAAGGAATTGTAAATGGGTTGGTGATCCTGATGAAAGTCAAGTAGGGTCTCAGATCTGATTACCCCAGCCAGAAATTGTCTTCACCTAGCCTCACTTATCACAGTGGTTTGAACTGCTTATTCTTTCTAATGTTATCCACTGTATACTTCTGTATTTCTTTTTTTTTTAATTATTTATTTTTTTTCAGTTACAGTTGACATTCAATATTATTTTATATTCATTTCAGGTGTGCAGCATGCTGGTTAGACATTTATATAATGTATGCAGTGGTCCCCCGATTAGTCTAGTACACACCTGGCATTGTACATAGTTGATGCAACATGATTAACTATATTCCCTATACTGTATTTTACATCCTCGTGACTATTTTGTAATTACCAATTTTTATTTCTTTTTTTTTTAAATTTTTTTATTGTTAGTTTCAGGTGTACAGAACAATGCAATAGTTATCCTTTTCACCCTCACAAAGTAACAACCCCCCTCCCCCC
>NW_017731953.1:196737-225754 GCF_001890085.2 Hipposideros armiger
ACAAATATCTTCTCCCATTCAGTAGGCTTCCTTTTTGTTTTATTGATGGTTTCTTTTGTTGTGAAAAAACTTTTAAGTTTGATGTAGTCCCATATATTCATTTTTTCTTTTACTTCCCTAGCCCTTGGGGATGTATCAGTAAAAATATTGCCCAGTGTAATGTCTGCAAATTTAGACCCTATATTTTCTTCTAGGAGTTTTATGGTCTCAGGTCTTATATTTAAGTCTTTAATCCATTTCGAGTTTGTTCTTGTATGTATTTCAATATAGTGTCCTAGCCTCTGGGAGTGTCCTGGTGGCAGAGAATACATAGCCACAGGCTTAGCCTGTACACGATAGGTGCTTGAAAAATATTTGTTGAATGAATGCATAAGGGAAATGTGGAAAGAAAGTAGGAATAAAAGTAAGGACAACATACTTTAGCTTGGCCTTTATTCACAGGTTGTTGTCAACGCATATTGATATCATTTCCTTTTCTTCCTACTTAAAAGAGTTAGTGAAGGTATTTTAGTCTTTTATTGATCAAAAGATTGAAGTATTAGATTAGGTCACTCAAACCATCAAAGTAAATGTTTTATTTATTCATTAAACATACATTTGTGCTTTCATATTATTCACAACATGAGGCAGAAATTGTGAAATTTTCCAGTAATTACAATTTTATCCAGAGGGCAAGTCTGGGAATGAGTCACCAGCTTGTCTGGACAGCAGCAGACCGTTATTTATGTGGGTAGACATTGTGGCTATGCCTGCAGCTGACCCTGAATGGCTGTTTTTCCAATGCTTTTTTACTTTCCTCCTTTAAGAAGAAAATAATTGGATGTAAGGATAGAACTTTACTAAACATCACTGTTAAGATACAGGCCTTCTGACGTTGATGCTGGCGACTTGAATGCTCTTCCTAGTAGACTAATAATTAGCCATCTGCTAAAATGTAAATATTTCCATTTTTACCTTCGTATCTGTAAAGAATGTAAGTAAATCTGATTTATTTCCTTTATATTTTTTATTATGATTGTAGTGATATCTTTCAGTTCAGTCTACCTACCTTAAATTTATTTCACCATTTTCCTATTGAAGGATATTTCACACAGTGTCAAAGATACCATTAAAAGGTAAAAAGTTTAAAAAAATTAAATAAACAACTATATTGTGTGATGTTATTTTAATGACAGTACTGAATCAGTATCTGATGTTTTATTACTAAATTGAGTGAATTTTTCATTTGCCCCAGATAATATCTGACCATTAAGGTAGCACACATATTTTACAGAACACATATGCGTAGAATTTTGCATGCATGATACCTAAGGGACTAATTGAGGTAAATAATATTATGTCCTCATTGTAGAACTCGGGTCTCCTTTTTTTGTTTTTGGTACTAAGACTAATTTTTGTCATAGGAATCATCACCATCATCATCATTAGGTTGCCCAAGGCCACTGCCATCACCAGCAGGTGATGCTGAGCACCATCTTTTATGAAGGCCTCATGACAACAGTGATTTAATATAAATCCTTCGAAGAGATAAATTCTCCCTAGTGCATTTTTATTGTCTATTAATTTGCTGAATATTTCCAGATTCCTAAAGAAGAGTTAGTGCAGTATGCTATAAGAGGAATTAGGAAAAGATTTGGAGTCAGAATGGTCCAGGTTCAAATCCTGGATGGACTATTTGCTTGATTTTGAGTAGATAACTTTGGCTTCTTTAATGCTAGTAGATTATTTTGGTTTCCTCATCAACAAATCATGGATAAGAATAGCTACCTGGCATGGTTCATTCATTCAACACCTATTTCTTAGATATTTACTATATTCTAGACCCTGTAAGCAAGGTAAATAATTCATGCCTTTGTGAAACCTACTGTTTAATGAGGACATCAAACAAATAACTTTAATTTGAGTGGCGGTATATGTATTGTTTAAGAGCTGGAATCTGGAGCCCATCCCCCTGGGTTCACAATTTAGCTCTGCCACTTACTAGTTACAGCATTTTAAATTGCCTAATCTCATTTTGACTTAGCCTCCTTATCTACAAAATGGAGATAATATTAGTATCCTATAACAGGGCTGTAGTGAAGATATGAATTATTATAAATAAAGATTTTTTGGGTTTTTTTCTTCCTAATGAGAGAGGACTAAAATTTGGAGAGTTGAAATAAGGAGTTAGGGCAGTTTGAAACTCCTAAGGCAGCTTTTTAAGGCAGAAAGCCTCTATCTTCCAGAAACCTAAAGAGAAATAGAGAAATATTGCACTTCTCTAAAAAGGTTTTTGATTTTTAAGATCTGTATTGGGAAACATTACTGAGACATTAGGTCCAATTGGAACCACTGAGCCACCACCTAAATGTATGTGCTTTAGTGATATCTGAGGCTGCAAGTAAACTCCAAGCCTCATAGAAACAGACACATAAAGCAAGAAAAGATGAAAAGGGACCCCAGTGTACAGAACAGATCAAATACATATACCCTCGCGCTCTCTCAGAAACACACAGTCACACCATCAGAAACTTGCATTTTTGCTGCAAAGATTTTCAGTGTATGAAAAAAGGAAGAAAATAGTAAGTGTTTAAAAATAATTTTATGACTCAAAATCTCTTTTCCTGTACTGACGTATTCAGAACATGATTAACTTTTAAAACCAAGAATAAAGAAAGTTTCCCCTAAAAATAGTAATAATAAAGAAAGTGAAAGAACATCTATTGAACATCTAACTTTTGCCAGGATAAAAGTTAATATTATATCATAAAGTTTCACAACACACCATGTAGTTACTTATAGATTTGTGCCAAAACAAATTAAAAACTTGTGTCATTTTTTTTTTTCAAAACTTTTTGCAGTACTTTGTCCCAGGGTCTGTTCTACAGGCTTTATGTATAATGTTTGGCAATTAAGTGGGAAGTTAGCTGTTGGTCTTTTGTACTCCTTTGACGAAATTTAGGATTTTGTCTCCTACTCCCACTTGGATAGAAATTCTTAACATTAGTGGGCGTTAAGTTTTGTCAAATGTTTTATGTGCATTTGTTAAAATGATCTTATTTATTCTTTATTTTGTTAATACGATGAATTGCATAGTTGAATTTCTATTGTCAGTCCAACTTGGCATTCCTGGGATAGCTCTCATTGGTCATGATGTATTATCTTTTTTACATATTTTTAGACTAAATTATCTAATTTTTGTTAAAATTTTTAATATGTTAGTTTATGAGGGATGTTGGTCTATACTTTCCTTTTCTTGTAATATCATTATCAGGTTGGTATCTGGGTTAGGCTGGCTTCCTGAAATGAGTTCAAAACTGTTCCACTTTCCTTCATTCTCTGAAAATATGTGAGTTGCATTGCTATTATTTCATCTTAAAAGTTTAAGAGATTTCATGAGTGGAGATAGCTGGGCCTTGGGTTATCTTTATTTAAGGTTGTGAATTCAATTTCTTTAGTATAGCGGCTTTTACGTTTTAGCATGCATCATGATCTCTTGGCAGGCTTTTTAAAACATTGCTGAGTGCCCTTCCAAGGTTCTATAGGTATAGGGTGAGGCCCCCAAACTTGCATTTCTAATGGGTTCCTAGGAGATGCTGCTATTGGTAGTCTTCCAAGCAAACCTTAAAAACCACTGGTTGAATAGAGAGAGGGCTTTGGTGTTACGCTGCTGCTGGTCTATAGTAATAGTTACACTAAAGTCCCACTCTGATCATTTTTATATCTGTTCCATGTCTGGATTTTCATGCATTGACTGTTTATTCTTGATGACGTATTTTCCTGTATATTATATACTTTTTTATTGAATGCTGGTCATTGTGTGTAAAAAAAACATACAGTCGATCCCTCTTACCTATGGGGGATATGTCCCAAGACCCATAATGGATGCCTGAAATCATGGCTAGTGATGGACCCTATATATTTTAGATTTTTTCCCTAGATATACAGAAGGTGCCAAAAAAAGTATACACATTTTAAGACAGGAAAAAACTGTATTAAAATTATGCTGATGGTAACCACTTTGAGCACCTCTTGTAATTGCATAAGTCAAACATGACTTGTATTCATCTTTTGTTATCGGTATATTTGAGCATTACAATTTTAATACAGTTTTTTCCTTTTTACACATTTTATACTTTTTTTGACACCCTCTGTACATACCTATGATAAAGTTTAACTTACAAGTTGGGCACAGTAAGAGATTAACAACAATAGCTAATAGTAAAATAGAACAATTACAACAATACACTGTAATGAAAGTTATGTGATTGTGGTCTCTCTCTCTCACAATATCTTATTGTACTGTACTTAACTTTTCACTTAAAGGAAGCACTGTATGGCTGTTCTTTGGCACATCCAAGTTGCCAGCATCCCCGCTCTTGTGGTTTGGGGCCATTATTAAGTAAAATAAGAGTTACTGTTTTTCCCCCTGTATAAGACGCTCCCATGTATAAGACACACCTTAATTTTGGGGCCTGAAATTTGAAAAAAATATGTATTACATAAAATTATTGAACTCAAGTTTTACTCATCATAAAATTCATACAACTCCTCATCACTGTCAAAACTTCCAACCATTAGCTTGTCCTCATCTGTGTCTGATGAGGAATCACTGTCTTCATATATTGACTCGTCCTCAGTGGGAAATGCAAGTAAAAAATCTACAACCACTGTATAAGACGCACCCAGTTTTTAGACCCCAAATTTTTGGGAAAAAGGTGCATCCTATACATGGGGAAATACGATACTTGAACATCAGCACTGCGACACCACGCTCTGATAACCCAGAGCTACTAAGCGACTCACAGGCAGGCAGGGTATAGAGCGTGGAGACGCTGGACACAGGGGTGACTCATATCCCAGGTGGGAGGGAGCAGGGCAGCGTGAGAGTTCAGCACACTATTAGGGCAGCACGAAATTTAAAATTTATGGATTGTTTATTTCTGAATTTCCCATTTGATAGTTTTGGACTGAGTTGACCGTGGGTAGCGAAAACCATGGGAAGTGAAACCGTGGATGAGTGGGGACTACATTTAATGTAGGGTACGGCATGCTGGAGAATTTTTGTCGGTTTCCTTTCACCTTCAGACGCAAAAGGACTTCATTTTCCTGCACTTTCACTGTGGGTCCCCCTCGGCACTCCTGCCCCTCCCTCTGTGGCCGATCATCACTACCTTGAACTTGGTACGAGGCCCAGGCTGCAGGAAGGTTTTCTTGGCTCTCTTGCTCTGCCCTCAGTCTTAGTCAAACCCCCTGTATCCCCGGGGTGAGCGTGGGGGCTGTCTCTCTCTCCACAGTCCTTTATGCCCTTAAGGAGGCCTTACATTGGCCGTGGTGGTAATTTGTGTGGGGACTGATGTGCTTTGTTCATAGGAAGCATCTAAGGCATAAGAAGGAGTGAGTCTATGCATGGGGTTATTTATAAATGCTTAAGATATTGCGATATTTGGGGGAGCTAAACTCATTTGACTAGAACATTCCACCTCCCTTTCCAGCAAGCATCAGAAAGGAGAAAGGAAGAGGTTTCCAGTTGTGTATAAACCTGGGAGAGACTGGCTTCAGAGGGCTTGATAGCACTGACGTCACGTGTCGTTCAAATAAAGTAAATAGGAAGTCTCACCTGGGAGAGAAATTGTAAAATGGATAGAGGGGGAGGAGCAGGATCTTGGGGGAGAGTATGCCTTCAAAAGGCACAGGGCTGTTGGACTATGCAAAACTTTAGTTTTTTACATTTATTACACGTGGGTCATGGCGAGAGTCTCAGACAAAGCAGCACTCACGGGAGAGGTCACAGGTAATACTGTGACTGAATCGACAATACTGAGCTTTGAACGAACAAGCGAGCGCTTCATCCCTGAAGGGCAGTGGCAACTGGAACAGTGTGCAACGTGCTGTTCCTGGACAAAACTGCTTCAAAGCGTTAAAAAATGCCTACATTTGCTCACACTTAGGAGTTTACAGAAAAGTCAACATCTGGCATAACGTTAATCCGTAGAACAGCCCTGTAAAGCAGGAGTTACTAATCACATTTTACACATTAAAGCAAAAATTGTGGGCCCGCCATAGCCAAGCCCACATTTCCAGGGGCGGGCAAAACAAAGAGGAAATGAAGAGGAGTTTGCTTCAGTCTCATTGTTTCCCTCTTTTGCCACCCCTGTCTCTCTGTAGTCTTTAGGTATCCTAGGTAGGACTCTTCCACTTTATAATGTATTTTATTTTTAGGTTTTTGCATTTCCTTTGCTTATTTTCCTGTTGTTTCTTAGAACAGCGCCACCTGGAAATATATCCTGGCTTGTGTGCGCTAAGAAGAAAAAGGAAGGGGGCACTGGGGCTCATGCTCTGCCCACAGGGCACAGCGCCCAAGGCTAGGCCCCGGGAGAGACATGCAAGCCCTCGGGGCTGGGGCCTTTATTAACTTTTCCCCAGGAATGGATGGGGCAGAAAGACTGCTCTTTCCTCCCGTACCCAAGGCAATTCTCTTGCAACAAGTGCTATTTAAGCATGAGAGATATTACATTTTCAGTCCAGTTGACTGTGGATAGTTTCAATCTAAACGAACATCATGGTGGTTTATACACAGCACAGAGTCCCTTAAAAACAAAATGAAATTGGAACGATAGCAGAGAAACCCTAAACGTTGTGCCTTTAATGAAGTTTCTGCCCCAGATGATATCCTTTGAAGCTCTCAGCAAATGGAAATAATTTTAATTTTATCATTGTGATATCTCAATAGATAGTTCTATAGAAGAAAAAAATAAAAGGAGAAAATTCTGTTTCAAGTACATGCACGTCCCGAACAAGCCATTCTTCCTCCTCACCTCACAGTACATTTTTAACCCTCTGTATCGTTACAGACTTTAGTCCAAAAAAAATTCTACCTCTTGAAAGACTGTTAGCATTTCATCTCAGTCTTGCTGATTGCTTGACACCTTATAATTTCCTTGAGACATACATGTTTGGTTCTTAATTCAAATGAGTTTTGCCGCTGCTCTTAGCGTACTGATAAGATGATTATGTATTCTGCATCTTAGTGTGCTTTCTGGTGATAAATTATATTATTATTGTCCCCGCCAGAGCTGCTTTCGTTAAGTGCCTGGTAGCATTCTCATTATACAAGTAATTTTCTTCCCCGAGGGTTTGTAATTTTACCCTTCTAAAATATGTTTTTGTTTTCTGTTACTAATAGAATATGCATATTGGAGAGAGGCAAAGCCAGATAGCCCTAATATTTAGACCTACTCCCCATGGAGTACTTCTTTGATTACAACTTTTATAATAAAAAAAGGAGAAATTCTCCCCCTCCTTGTTAAAGAAACATTGATGGAGAGTTAGTGGGCCATGCCTGTTGTTGGTTTGAAAAACATGGAAAAGGGCAGAGCTTATTCTATGCTTGGATGTTCTTGTCCTTGCTACACACAAGCAAATGTGTAACCAGGAACCTGTTATTGGTTGTTTTCACGATGGTTCATCAGAGTTACAGAAAAGATAAAGAGAATTGGCAAGATGTGAAAAGATGGGCTGCTCATCAGAACACATTATTGTATGGACTGTCAGCATGGCATGATGAGTGCATGACACAATTTTTGTTGAAAACAAAATCGAGTGTACCCAATGGAGCACAGACGAGTAGACGGTCCTGGCATGATGTGAGATATAGTGGGAAATCACAGCTATATAGACATGTATGTATTTTTGGGAATTTCTATGTGTTTTACATAACACATAGCAAATGCTGAAAATAAGTGGCAGGTAGAAAATTTACAGAGACATACATGTGCTAATACCTAAATATAATAAAAATTTCCTTGATAAAGCCATTGGATCTAGAAAAATGGCAACATAAGTAGAAATGTATATATTTATGTATGTGTGTGTATATATGTATATGTATATTGTATATCCATTATAAATAGCCTGAAAATTAAATTCCCTTTCCTTCCTTACTTCCTTCCCTCTTTTCTTCCTTTCTTTTCTCCTTATCTATCAATCATCTATCTACCTATCTCTCTCACCTATTTCTTTGTTTAGATAAGATTTATACAATTATAGCATTTATGGATGAAGGAACTTTTATTGTCAGAGTAAGTAAATCATCTTAAGGCTTTAGCCTTTAGAGCCCTATTTAAAAACAGCATGAGATTCTTTAAATGACACTCAATAAATAAATAAATAAAAACAAGCAAGTTGTGCAAAAATCTATTCCCTTCACATTCTTATTGCTATTTACTTATCTTATGTAATTATTTTTTGGTGACATAAATACCAAGGTACATCAGAACAATTGTAGAATGTGCAATTAGACAAACTCATGTTTGAATCCTTATTTCCTATGTAACACTTCACAAATACTTCCCTTCTTGGAGTTTTCGTTTTCTCATCCATAAAATGAGTGTAATAATATCTACCAGGCAGGGTTGCTATGACAATTAAATATCATGTAAAATACATAACCCACTTTTACCATGTAGTAGGTGCATAATAAATACTAGATCCTTTCCCTATATCACCTATGAAGAATTTTAAATTGTGGAGGAGATTAGATTCAGCCAAATATTTACTCTTTCAGGATACATGAAGAATATTATTTATAAAAGGAAATGACAGCTGTGTTTTAGGTTATATTTTGAAGAGTTCTTGTCATGGAGGCAGAAAATATGGGCATTGACTGCCTAAGCTTCCCTGGGATCAAGATTGCAAAGGGCTTGATTTTATCTTTGGGCTATTGTAAATTAGCAGATTATCAGACTTATATTTATTAAAATATTAAATACAAAGGTATATTTCAAAGTAATATATAATGATTGGAAGATCACTGGTGCTGTAATCAAGGAGTTTACAAGCTAGAAAGAAGAAAGATGTTACCACCTGTGTTCACATTATGAAAAGTACAGTATAAGATGTTTCATAGAACCCCTACAGTTGGAACCAGTAGTTGGTCAGCTAATTTAAACAGTTGATTCATATATACTGTAAATATTTTATTTAAATTTAGAACCTGCAAGGCATGTTCATTTGCTCTATTGTCAGGATATTTTGTTTGAGTGTGTATCTGCTGATTGGAATGCCTATTTATTTTTTTATAAACCACAACCACAATGCGAAGTCTAGTGTTAAAGTGTAGCTTTTAAAAAAGTGAAACAAGAGTTTACAGACTTAGAAAGCAATTTGAATGCTGAATATAGTTTCAGGATTTTTATTAATATCCTGCCCATACCTAATTCAACAGCAGTGTTAGGCAATCCATCTTTACAAATTTATTTGTACATGTATTCAACTTTGTTTTCATGAAACAACAGCATCCTTTCTCTGGCCCTTCTATGTAATTGATTTACATACTGTTTAAGTCACATGATGAATATCTACAAACAGTATAGACAGGTTTGAGAACAAAGACAGGCTGCCTCTCTGTAAGGGTACAGCTTCACTTTGTGGGAGTGGAAATGCAGGGACATACTAACCATGGTGGGCAGCAAGGCTTGGATGCTAGTTAGCTTGTGCTATGGAGGAAATGGGGAGCATCAGTTAGTCCACTTGTTAAGTGGAGGTTGGTTAAGAGAGCTTTTAGTAAGCCCCAAGTTTTTGTGGTCGTACAAAAGAAGGGATGTTACAGTAATTGTGATGGTTAGGAGCCCTTGGCTTACATCAACATACGATGGCTATCTTGGCATTTAATAATTGTGACCTCAGGCAACTAGTTCTAAACCTCAGTTTCTCCTTTTTAAAATGATCATAATTGAATTGTTATAAGAAGTAAAGCACTTAGCACAATGCCTGGCACCCACTGTGTTCTCCAAAAATGTTAGAGGGTGATGATGGCGATGGTGACAATATGGAATATCAGACAAGGCTTCAAAACTGAGAGGATGCAACCATACTTGAGCAGATAGGTTATTTCATTCCCCACATCACTTCCTCTTGAATTTTTTTCTGTAACTTGTTAGATGGCAAAAATTCTTTAGCAAACTTGTAATCACATCAACAGGTACTTAAGGTTCCAGGCACTTGCCATTCCTAGGTTTTCTTAGAGCCAGAAACTGTTCTAAAGGACCAAATATTTTGAAAATACTAGCTTCTGTTGGAAGAAATAGAAAACCTCAAGTATCACAGGCAAAGAAAGAAAAAAAACTAGAGTGAGTTCTAAAGAATGCAGCCCCATTAGACCGATTTAATTTCCTTTGATGACACAGTGGTTTGTTTTGCACATAAGATAAATATAATGAAAGTTGTGATCTATCAACATGGCATCAAATATTTCAAAATATTTGATTTTGCCCATTATATGAGTTTTATCTAAATTGGGAGCTGAAATCTCTTCATTTATCTGATTCCCAAATATTGGTGCCTGTAGGCTCTGTCCTTGACCTCTTCTCCTTTTGAATGCTTTCAACAGAGAGAGACCACCTTCCATAGCCCCAACTCCAACAAAATCTCCTGTCTTTGTCTCTGTTATCAATCTGAGCCAATAACCCACAGGCATCTTGCACACAGCATGCTCTAAAATGTAATGATTTTTGCCTTGCACTCCTTTAACATGTTCCTTGTCCAAGGTCATTTGCTCAAGCCATGTGCCTGAGAACCAACTTGGACCCTTACACCTCCTTTACTCCTCATGTCCAAATAGTCCTCCCAGACTTACTGGTATTTCTTTGTGAAAAATTTTATTATAACAAATAGATATAAGTTTTTTCTACAGTAGCATTTTAAAACACCTAAAATGATTAATTATAAAGAGAAAGATTACTGTTAATAGTGGTAGAGGTAAATTCTATAACCTAAGAATTCTATGATATAAAAGCTTCATGGGGGCCGGCCGAGGGGCACATTGGTTAGGAGCTGGCTTAGGTCTCTAGCTCTGAGCAGCAGGGCCCTGGTTCAGATCCCACATGTGGGCCAGTGATGCTGCGCCCTATCTGGCTGAGATCGTGAACAACAGCTCGACCTGGAGCTGGGCTGCCATGAGTTGCCGGCGACAGCGTAGGCTACAGTAGAGCTGCCGTGGGCTCCCATAAGCTACCGTGAGTGGCCATCCAATGGCCAGCAAGTGAATGACTCACCCAGGAAGAGTGCAATGATAATACCAACATGGGCCAGTGAAGCAACATCCTCCACAACTAGACTGAAGAACAAAAGGACAGCAACTTGTCTGTTCCTCTTCCCCAATTCCCCAACACTGTTCCCGTTCCCCAATTCCCCAATTAAAAAAAAAAAAAGCTTTGTGGATGAGGGTAAGTTTGAAATGAGGTTGACAAGATGGGTGAGACTTTGGAGACTGAGGATAGGGAGGTAGGTAGAATGTTGTCACCACAGGCACGAGAGATAGGGCAGAGCATCAGGAGGACTAGAGGGACCAGCTCTGTCAAATAGTATCATAACATTAGACTGAATGAGGACTGAGGTAAGTCACAACATCTGGGCATCACAGAACCATTAGTGGCCTTTGAGTCAAGAGTGCCATTGGAGTTAAATGTGAAACCTAACTTGAAACATGAAAACAATATGTAAGAATGTGAAAAAAGAAATTTGATGGTGAGGATAATGAAGAAGAACTGTTCTCAGGAGAGAATGTAGGGTAAGTCGGAGGTTTCCTTAATGAGAAGCTGTTTGGGGCAGTTTTTTGGTTCAGGAGATGTTGAAATGAGAATAAGAAGTGACAATAAAGTAAGTGGACATAGTGAAGAGCAGGTAGTGAACTGAGGAACACATGTAGCAGTAGCAGCATTACCTTGGAAAGGCCATAGGACAATTTTCCTCCAAGATCACAGGGAAGAAAAGAAATATGAATGACAATAGCTGAAGAAATTTGAGGCAAAGAAATATAATATTACAAGAGTTTTTCTTATCATGTGGTTCTGCTCACAGGAAGTGGAAAGTGAGCAGTCTTCAGTCTAGCTGAGCAGCTTTTTAAAACACCAATGCTGGGTTACACTTCCAGAGAGTCTGATATGTGTGGTCTGATGTGGTTGCCAGGTATCAGTATTTTTAAATATTTTCCAAGTGATTCTAATGTGCAACCAGGGTTGAGAGCCCCATGCTAGAGAGAAAGGCTGAGGTGTCCATCTTTAAAGGAGATAGAGAAGGTAGAGAAGGTTTGAATACCTGGTGAGACTAAAGAGACATTGAAGAATAATATCTTTGGAGTGAAAAATGAGGAGAAATGAAAATGCCATTTAATATCTATCCGGCAGACGCAGTCTTGTGCATTATTCTCTCCCCTTACTTATTTCACTCTCCTTGCTTACTACTTCTACCCGGTGCCTTTACTCCTGACCAACCCGACCCTCTCTGATTGCTATGGCATTACTTCCCTTTTCTCATTTCCTTATATTTCTCATTCCCCACACTTTTCAAGTTTTCCTAATTTGCTGCCCATTAGTTCCTTTCCACCTTCCTCTTGCCAAAGTAGCAAAAATAACTTTGGGCAGGCAGGGAACAGAAAACCAGACAGTTGTGATAAATGCGCTAAGCCTGAGCTGGCTGCAGCCGAGAACAGGCCTGGAGGACCTCGTCCGGCCACAGCCTCTGCTAATAAAGTGGAAGCAGGAGAAAGCAAAGGGCAGAGCCCCCGTTCCGTTCATTTCCCACAGAGGTATAATCTGAGGTTCTCTGGGGACACTGCAGTTATGCACACCAGTCTCAGAGTAGGAGGGAAATACCGGCAATCAATCCAAGCGTTCTTGTGCCAGTGGGGATGACTGGGACATTATATTAGTTGGGACTGTTTTAATTATAAGTGAGAGAAAGGAACTTGAGTAAAAAGAAAATCATTAAGCAGAAGTGCCCCAAGGATGCCAAAGATAGATAACGACTAAAACGAACTATAGCGTTCTCCAGACTGTCTCTCCGATACTCTCACCCCAAACCGTTCTGCTTGGGGGCTTTTGTTTTGTTTTGTTTCCACTTCATCTTGCATGCCAGTGTTCTCTGCTGCTTTTCCATCTGCATGGTGGAAACTGTTGCACAGATAATAGTTCCAGTGAGAGAGAGAGAGAGGGAGGGAGGAAGGGAGGGAGAGAGGGGTGGGGGAGAGAGAGAGGAGACTGCCCTAATTTTAACATAACATACTGGAGAAATAATCCAATTGTTTTCATTTAGTCCTGGGCATCTACGACTAAAACATTCAGCTCTTCAGTACCAACATGGCTGCCAGGTTTGCACTTCTCTAAACTAAGGGGGGAAGATTGTAAAGAGTCTCAGCCACCAAAAGATGGATGCTTCAGAGACTAGCTGTGAATCTCATTTGTTTACTGATGTTCCTTCCCCCGAAAGTTCTTCTAAGAAAGATAATTAAGGATAAATATATCAGGGGCCGACCTAGTGGCTCAGTTGGTTAAGAGCTCGCTCAAGAGTGCGAGCTCTGAGCAATAGGGTCACCAGTTCGATTCCCGGCCTGAGCTGAGCTACTGAGCTGCCAACAAGTGGCAGGATGGCTCAGCTAAAGATAAATAAATAAAAAATAAATAAATAGATAAGAGAGAAGGAGCAGGGACTATATAACATAAATTGGTAACCACAATATTGCCACAGGGATATGAAAGACAGTTTGGGGAATATAATCAATAATGTTGTAAATATTTTTTAGGGTGTCAGGTGGACACATGTCTTGTTAGGGAGACCACTTTATGGACGGTATAGAGGCCTGACCACTGCACTGTACATCTGAAGCTGCTATTGAATAATATTGTATATTAACTATAATTTAATATATTGGGTTGTCGGAAAAGTCATGATGTATTTTTTTCTATGTTTTTCGTTGCAAAAATGCATCATGACTTTCCCGACAACCCAATATATATATAGCCACAGGATGTGGAGTATAGTGTGGAGAGTGGAGTCAATGGAATTGTAATAGATATATATGATATCGGGTTGGGGGAGAATGGGGCGGCAGATTGGGGGAGAGGGGTTGTCACTTTGAGGGGTAAAAAGTATAACTGTTGCATTGTTTTGTACAACCTGAAACTAATAAAAAAAAGAATAAATACATTTTAACATCCCATTGGTAGTTAGAGCCATTAATTCTTTCTATTTTGAAATACAATAAATAATGTATTTCATAAATCAGGTTTCACCCTAGAAAAATGCTGTAAGTGTCCTTAAAGATAAAGAAAACGCCACCTGAAAAACCACAAATGTAGTAAATTTAAACAGGTACCTAATTTCATGTATGCTCTTTGAATGAGGACAGGGCAGGGACCCCAGAAGTGTGTTGTACCCTGTAACTCACCTAAAAGTGAAAAGGAGAGCTATTTAGGGGACACTCATGGGTTTGAGGGCAGCAGTGTGAGTTTACCCTTAATGCCATTTCTTTCCATTCCATCTACTATTAACTTGAAACCATGTAGCTTCTTTTATATTTAAAACATATATGTGCAAAAGTATTCGGAATAGTAGAAGCCACGGTAAAAACAAACAAGAAGTTTTTCTTGTTCATGTGTTTCAAGATTTGGGTTTTGTGCCACTGATTGAGAATAAGAAAAAGCCATTGTATTATAGAATATGAAATGTCACTTCATTTATTCATATTATCCCTAAAACAACGTTGGATCAAAGACGAAATACAAATAACAGAATATTTTTAACAACGGTGAAACCATTATATGTCAGAATTAGTGGCATACTACTAAAGCATTGCTTAGAGGTAAGTACATTAAATACTTATAACTATTTAATATAAAAATAAAATAATAATTTATACATCCAAATAAAGGAGTTGAGATGGGAACAAAATAAGCAGAAATAAAGCATTAACAAAATAAAAGTGGAATTGAGTTGGCAAAAAAATTTCAAAAACTGTTTTTTTCAAATACTATTGAAAAAAATAAAGAGCTAGCCCACCTAAACAAGAAAAAAAAAGGAGTAGATGCTAGAAATATCTAATGATAAACAAGAAAAAAAAGGAGTAGATGCTAATAGATGATAAGGGGAGAATAACCACAGCATCCGAGGAAATACAAAGAATAATAAGAAACTGTTTTTCTCAACTCAATACAAATAAATGTGAAAATGTGGATGACACCCCATTTTTCTGTCGGGAAAGGAATCCTTTTAATTGTGAGCGTGATCTGTAAGCCACTTGTTAAAGCCAGCAAACTCTGCCAGACTGGGTCCATGAATTGACTTCATGGAGGAGAGCTGCTTCAATAAAGTATCCACCTGCTCAGAACTGTTATATAAGGAAGAGGCACACTTTTACTGTGTTTGGTAAGTCATACATTTAGGGCAGTCTATTCATTTATAGAAGCTAGCCTATTCTAACTGTATTAGTTTGTATCACTGCATAACAAAATATTCTAAAATGTAGCAGCTTAAGATAACAATTATTATCTCACAGTTTCTAAGGATCAGGCATTCAAGAGCATTTAACAGGGTCGTTTTGACTTAGGGTCTTGCATGAGGTTATAATTACAGTTTCTGCAAGGGCTGCATCATCTGAAGCCATGACTGCATTGATGGAGCCATTCCTAAGAAGGCTCAGTTATATGGTTATTGGCTAGATAGAGTCTTCAGTTTCTTGCTTGCTGGAAACCTCTCTTTTCACCATGTAGACCTCACAGCGTCCTCGGATATAGAAGCTGGCTTCTGTTACAGTAAGTGCAGAGCGAGAGGTACCACAGTGTCTTTTATAACTTAGTCATGGAAATGACTTAACATTACTTGTGTTAAATTCTAATCATCACACAGATTATCCCTGATACAATGTAAAAGGGGAGAGGCTAGTTTCCCGGGCTTGCAATTTATGTAGCTGTAGAGAATCCGTGTTCAGAAAGGCATTGCAATTGATTTAATGCTCTGCTGATCTTGAAAATCTTAATAGTTTTATATTTGAATTTATGTTTTGCAGGTGATGTCTGATCAGACAATTTATAAATATTTCTATACACATGCATAAATAATATGGTTGACACTAAATTGCAAATAAAAAATACTGTGACGAGATGAGAGAGGGAGTTACCATGGAAGAAAGGAAAAACTTTACATTTTAGTACCTTTAATGGCAATTTTTGTTTTCTGCTTTTGAACTAGGGACACTTTATTCTCATATTGAACCAAACCTTGCAAATGGTAGCCAGCCCACAAAGGTGATACTTACAAAGATGTGAATATCAAGAGGTGGGAATTGTTGGGGGCCATTTTGAAGGCTGGCTACCACACTAATTAATACAAGAGGATAATCCTCCCCACCAAAAAACTATTTTTAACCTTATAGTGAAATTATATATGGATACATATATGTGTGTTTATGTTTATAAAATTTTGACTCATCAAAATATTCTCATAATGGTATTGACTATTTTGTGAGTGGATGTTCCCAAAGCTTAAAGAGCAAGCTAGGATAAGTGAATGCTGAAAAGATTAGGCACCATCTGTAAAAAAATTAAACACAATAATTAACCAAGTAAAGATCTATCTTGTTTTTATTATTACCATCCACCAGCGGTTTTTAAAATGTTGGTAACAAAGTACTCCTACTAGAAAAGAAAACTTTGTTGATCTAATTTCTACATTGCTTTGGTTACTGTTGAGTTCCAATAATATATTTTACTTCAAATCAACATAGTTTTATTACTTATTCTTTAATAAACATTGTATTTTACACAAAGTAAGTTCAGAGAACTCTGAGATAGTCAATCCCAGACACCTACAGACCCAGGGATACCCACTTTATTCAAGAATCTGTTTGTGATGGTTCAGAAATATTGAATTATTCAAGCTTGCTTTGGGTGCAATTTTATCTCCAACCTCTGTGATACTACCTATTCCTGTGGTGAGAACACTTAAGATTTACTCTGTTAGCAAGCTTCAAGTATACAATGTTGTATACTTCATACAACCATAATAAAGTATACACTATATTACATATTAGATTTCTTGAATTTATTCATCTTGTATAACTGAAACTTTACAATAAGGGTACTTCAGTTATTCTTAGAAACAATGGACTGCAAATGTGCTGGCATAGTTTTACAAAATACATCTAACCTGAAAAGCAGATTATTTCTAATGTACAAGGATAGAATATTCAAACACTAAAAATATACACATATTACAAAATCATGCATACAAAAGTAGTATTTGTTCAGTAGTGGCTCCCAAGGCAGGGCAGTGGGAGCTTAATATTCATTAAGTCATTTGACATTCTTAAGAATCATGCTACATGCAGAATTCCAAAGAGATAGCAAATGTTGTCTATGGGGAAGAATACGAGTGGTGATGTGTCTAAAGCACATTCAATAGATGTTTTGTATGCATTGTTATTTGTATGACCCATAATAATCCTAGGAGTTACTCCCACTTCATTGATGAGGAAATTGACCCTCAAAAGGTTTGAATTACTCAGCCAAGGTCACACACCTGGTAAACTGCAGACCGGGAATTTGCACGCAGTTATCTGGGAGCCTGAAGCCCATATGCGTTGGCTGCACAATACTGTCTTCCTCTTGGAATTTACAATCTATAATCAGGTAAGGAAGACACAAGTTTAACAGTTAAGTAACAACAAAAGACCAAATATGATTTTGTGCCACAATAAATGGTGTTTGTGTGTGTGTGTGTGTGTGTGAGTTGCACTGGCACGTGCATGTGTACAGTCACGGAAAGTAAGTACAATGTAGACAAATATAGTTGAAGAGGTTTTTGTTTCTTACTGCATTTGGTTTAGAGGACCTGCGTTTTATTCTAAACTGCTATAAAGTTGACCATCTTTCCTTCTCACTGTCTTCTCCATCCATCCACCAATGACTTCAGCCCTCTGTGAAGCATGAGGTAGACACAGCTCCTTTTCTCTAAGAGGCTGGCTTATCTAACTGATACGATAGCAAAATGCAGAACTATTGGTTCCTGTTAGGCAAAATTAAGGTGTGAAGTGCCGGGCTCATGTGCCACTTGTCTTTCTGTCCCTCTGTCACTCTGTCCTTTTCTTTGGCTTCCTTTGGAAGCCTCACATGTTTCTCTTTCCTCCAAGTCCAAACGCCCCATAGGACTAGCGTGTCCTGATAAGACCCCCTGGAAATGCACAGGAGGATGAATTAGAGGCATATTTTTGTTCTCGGGTCCAAGGGAACATTCTAATCCAGCTTTAATGAAATTTCAGTAGGTAGTTTGATCACTGTCTGATTTCTGAGCCCATTTCTCAATTTGCTCAGCACTCAGAAGGGAGGAATATATGATTATTTGGTTTAAAGGGACTCCAAAAGTGACCAGCTGTAGTAAGGATCTGACTTTTCTGGAAAAAGAACTTTCTCCCCAAGGAATGTCCCCCTTCTTTATAAATTATTATAACTTGGTAGTCATTTTCCATCTGTCTATATAACAAGTGAGCTCATAAATTTGTTTATGGTAGCGTTGGTGGATATGAGTGACCAGGGAGGAGACATAGATGTTAGATCACTTTTTTGCTTAGATGAAAAAATTCACTTATGAGCTGCTTTTGTCTGGAAAGCAGACACCCTGAGTCCAAGCAGGACAGTCACCTGAGAATATGCTAATTTCATGCAGGTATTTTCCTACTTCCTTCAGTTTTTAACACTAACTGAAATCTCACATAATGTATCTTTTAATATTTTATTTTTGTGGTTATTTTAATGATTTATGTGTTTTTTAATATTGCTTCTCTCAGTCCTTGATGCACAATAATTTTGAAAATGACAGTTTGTTCTGTTCCCACTTTGTTTAATGTGGTTTTAAATGCCTTAGCTTCACCGAGCTTAGCAATGAATTTCAACATTGAACTACAGGAATTTTTAATATATATTATTTTAAGTCAATCTTGGATAAATCATATTACTCAAATATTAATCGGATAAATTTCTACAAGTCTGCTTTTGTCTTCATAAGGAGAATCTAAATTAGTAAACATTTCCAGTCAGTGGTTCTTTGTACATGAAATACCTAAATTTGTAATCAGTCTCATACAAAATTGGTGTGATGCAAGAGCATTTGCATTACAGATATTTCACTCTGAAATGAAATTTTGTGCTATCTAACATTTGCAAAGGAAGTAAATAGGTGGGTTCTGCAAAGACCTTTGTTTACCAGAGAGAGAGAAAAAAAGAAGTAATTAAATAGTGGTGGAAAATAGGGCTTCTCCTTTGGGAAGCGCACTCATGCCTGACATTCTCCACATCACTCAGTAAGTACCTCCTCTTGTCTGGGTAGAGTGGCAGTGTAGAAAGCAGCTAATGAATGCGAGGCCAAATTGAACCTCTTTGCTTGGCAGATTTCCCTCCATCTCTATTAGCTGGGAAGAGAAAAACACTTTTTTTGACCTTTTTAAATAGCTAGGCTTCAAAATAATTTTAGAATTTGCATATTTTACGCATGTTTTCCCTGAACCCTGAGCACGTATAATACAAATACATAGTAATAATTCTTACCCTGTTATCTTATTTTAAATAACAAAAGTGAGATAAGTGAGCACCTTGAGACAGGACACAGGTCTTAATGCTGGCATGCTCACAATGATAATAGTACTCATCTCAGAGAAAATAGTTCAAAAATGCTACTTGGATTATAAAATAAATGAATCATATAAAGAAGAAGAGAAACATGAATTTACAAATGCAACTGGGGATAAACATGTTAAATATATAGTAGCTGGCTTTTGGCAAGAAACTTTAATTGGGTTTATTTTTAAGTCAATCATTCACTTTTTAAACAATATATGTTATTTTAGTGTCTCAAGTAATATACTAGCTGGAAGATATATCTAAGTGAATTTTCAAAGTGAACATAGAAAGCTGGAAAAAGGACGTATAACAAACAGACCTTGACTGATCCCTGAAAAAGAAAAGATGTCATCATAAAAACATTTTAAGTAACTGTGAGTTATTTATAATAATGACATTTATGTTATATTAGTAAGCAAATTGTTTGGTACAGTGTAAGACAACTCCCACTGTACCTAACTGATAAATCTAACAGACTCAAATACATACTGCAGACACTGTAAGTAATAGTTAAACAGAAATATCTATAGAATATAACATATACATCGGCCTGCCTGTTCCCTTCACACATTATCCAAAAGTCCAGATTTCTCTTTTAATCTCATATCCTCAGACCTGTTGAAAACAATGTGTCCTTTTATAGGGGACAGAGGTGCCATATGATGAGGTTCAAATCTAATAGTCACAAAATTGGATACTGTTTGTAATGCATTAGCAAACAATAGATCATAGTCCAGGCCTTTAATACAGGAAACACAGTCCTGTTTTGAAATTTGGTGACAATTCAGGCATACTGAGTTTTTCTTAGAATCGGTTAATGCTAAAATGAAAATGACATGAAAATCTTCCAATTCAGGGAGAAAAAGAATCATGATATGCTTCTGCTAAGTCTAAACAGCCTCATTTCCTTCTGCAGTTCCTTTGTACATCAGTCCTCTCAGATATCAGCCATAAGGCTAGTCAAACTTGCTGGAAAGCTAGAGTGATCCTCTGTTCATGTTTTCCTAAAACCATTCCTAAATTTGCTTTATGGTCCCAGCATAATTATTAATGAAGCCAAGTTTTACTACCCGAAGTGTCTCAGTCTGGATGATAAATTATATAGTTACATTAGTTTTGGTTAAGGCAACAAATAGGAAATTCTATTAATGATATGGGTTTGTTGCTATTGAGATTTAACTAAGCAAGTTTTAATAATACAGCAATTTTCCATGAAGTAAGCTCACTTTTAAAGGGGCAAAAAAAATGCTTTATTAAATAAAATTACTTTTTATATTTTGCAGTTCTTTCCAGCAGCTGGAATTTTTTTTTTAAAGGATTTTTATTGGGGAATTGGGGGAAGGGGAACAGACAAGTTGCTATCCTTTTGTTCTTCAGTCTAGTTGTAGAAGACATTGCTTCACTGGCCCAAGTTGGCACCATCATTGTGCTCTTCCCAGGCGAGGCAGATCAGTCGCCTGCTTCTGGACCGCCGCTCATGCTGGCTGCTGGCTACACACGGTAGCCCCTGGCAACCCATCTGCCGGCGCTGGTGACTCACGGCAGCCCAGCTCCAGGTTGAGCTGCTGCTCAGCATCTTAGCTGTAGAGGGCAGTGTCACTGGCCCTCATATGTGGGATCCGAACTGGGGCCCTCTGACATCCCAAGCCAGGTCTTAACCAACGCGCCACTCGGCCAGCCCTGGAATTTTTTTTTTTTTTAAGTCCAATTGGGATTTAAAAAAAAAAAAAAGGTCAAGAAAATTCCTAGAAGACTCTTTGTTTTTTAAAACATGACTTTATTTGAGGCATCAGGCTATGGTTGACTCCCTTCCTACCCAGAGAATGACACTCTCCATCAAGTCTTTGGCCATAATTCCACAGTAGACATTAGTGTATCATTCTGTTCATGTGTGATTGAGTGTACAGTGTTAGGTCTGCTCTGTGAGCTGCCATCCATCAGAGACAAAGTTTGTTTCCCCTGTGTTATAATATCCACGACAATGCCCAAGTAGCGAGGCGACAACGCCACTATGCACAAAATATTATCAGTAGAGTTGGCGTTAAGGTAAATATGCAGAACCACGTATCACCACAGTTATATTCTGATTCCATTAACATTTATAACCTATAATGCACCAGGCATGTCGACACAAATTTTTTATTTGATCCTAATAAGAACCTGTGAGGTCTGTGTTATTTTATAGATGGGAAAATAAAGAGCCACAGAGATTAAGTGACTTCCTGGAAGTGACTGAGCTGGTGATTGAAAGCCGGTTGATTCACATCCAGGCTGGTTGATTCCGCATGGGTGCACTTCCTGCCCCACCTTACTTACATCTCCAGCTCTAGTCTTTGATATTTGGCTGAGGAGAGAGTTTTTAGGAGGGCAGAAAACCATTTCTGTCTAGACTAAAATAAGAATCCCTACGTGGAGGTAAAATTGAATATTCCTATTTTACTTGAAAAATCTTCAACACTTGCCTTAGGAAGAAAATGGGCAGACAGCACCATCTTTCTCTTCTTTCCTTCTTCCGTCTGCCCTTCACAATTTTCTGAAAGCCATTGTACATTTCAGTGGGAAGACTCTCTATTAGTGTGCTGCCTCAAGACAGACTTACCTTCTGCATTTCATTCATTTATTTATTTGTTTCTTTCTTTATTTTTAAAGGTTTTTATTGGGGATTGGGGAGGGGAACAGCGTTGGGAAATTGGGGAAGGGGAACATTCTGTTTTTCCAGGACCATTAGCTCCAAGTCAAATTATTGTCCCCTTCAGTCTTAGTTGTGGCGGGCACAGGCTCAGCTCCAAGACCAGTCACCACTTTCAATCTATAATAGTCGCGGGGAGGGGAGGGGGCTCAGCACACCATCCCATGAGGGAGTCAAACTGGAAACCTTGCTGCTAAGAGCACGTGCTCTCACCAGCTGAGCCATCCTGCCACCTGTTGGCAGTTCAGCGGCAGCTCAGCTCTGGCACAGCTCCCTGGCCCATGTGGGAATCGAACCAGTGACCCGGTTGCTCAGAGCTCGCACTCTTAACCAACTGAGCCACTAAGCTGGCCCCTCATTTATTTATTTATTTGTTTATTTTTTGAAGCTGTAAACTGGCGAAGTTATTCAGTCTTCTCAATTACAAAACTGAAAAGTTGGCTCCAAAATTTTATAAAAGAGTATCAGGAATCCAAAGAGGGTGGGGAAATTGGAGATTCTTTTCATCTAATTTCCAAGGATCAATGAATCATTTGGTTATAGAGCTATTTGAAGTATCGTTGACAAATATTTTAAAAGTCCTGGGTTACCTGCAGTCATGGCTGCCATGGGTGTCATAAATTCTTCCCATGTGGCATGCAAGATTGTTCATACTTTGGACCAAGAGAACTCAGGGCCCTTGAAAGACTCCGCAGTCTTGCTGCTGTCCAAAAGACTGCCACATCAGAAGGCCTCTCACACTGATGAGCAGGCTCGAACAGTCCTTCTTGGGTCACATCCATTGATGGTTCCTGCAGGGCTGCCTGGTGACTAAAGCTCAAGGCTTCAGTTGCCTCAAAGGGAGGGTTTGGGAGCTTCAGTTTCCTATAGCTCTTTGAACTACAAAGGAGCACATTAAT
The DNA here is from genome assembly GCF_001890085.2 of Hipposideros armiger. Lineage (NCBI taxonomy): Eukaryota > Metazoa > Chordata > Mammalia > Chiroptera > Hipposideridae > Hipposideros > Hipposideros armiger. The sequence goes on from NW_017731953.1 coordinate 219,750, forward strand.
TCCCATCACACCAGAACTAGCTCTGGGGAAACAAATGCTAGGTAAGGTGTTTTCACAAAAGACACTTTCAGGGTTGGCTACTGGAACTGGCCTATGAGGGAACTTGGGTGGGGGTGGGGATGATTTCATATTCACATAAAACCACACATTGTAAGGGGCTGGTGGACTGTTGATCGTGGGAATTCAGCGCTAAGTACGCAGAGAGAGATGAAACAGGTCTTCAGGCTTCCCATGCACACCTCAACACCTGGCCTCTGAGCCCTTTGATGAGGACACTGAAAAGCAAAAGCTGAGCAGAGATGTGCCTCCCCTCACCCCCCAGCAAAAATGATCTGGGGAGTGCCACAGGCTTCTCAACTTTCTGGGGGCTGGAGGTTGAGGGTGTGTGTGTGTGTGTGTTCTGTATGGTGGTAGATACAGGACTCTATGTATTTGTCATAGAACTTTACATCGCAAAGAATGAAGTATTTATAGTATGTATTAATAAAATGTTTCCTCAATTGACTAGGATGTGAAAAGAACCCCAAATGGAATAGAAACTGCAGCAAATGAATCTAACTGTATTACACATGAGTAACATAACACTGAAGGAGGTGGAAGAGGAAAGAAGAAACCTAATTCACTTTGCAAAATGGTATTTTGACAGAATGATGTGGAACTAAAGATAAAAAGAACTGTATACAAATAATGTACTTAGCTTAGTAAATTTGTTTCTCACAAGGGTATGGATTCATAATTCAGAAACTACTTCTGTGTATACTGGAGTTAGACGAATACATGCATATGCGTCTATTGTAAACAACGAGTGCCAGTTTTCTCACTGCCTGTTGTAAACAGAAGTGAAATACAAGGAAAGGGAGAAGGCTAGAATAAATCCTGTAGTGTTGGATGGGAATTGTAGGCATCAATATGAGCTCTTGGTTTTTAATATGTATAAAGATAGATAAAGAAATAAATTTAGATCAGTGTGTATATGCGGGTTAGTAGACGTACACACATATATTCTGAAGCTCTGTCCGTTGAGAGGGACTAGAAGTGGTGACACCCCAGGAGCAATGAGCATGACTGCCACACAGATTTTGGTCTCTAATATCATTATCTAATAAAAGAAACCAGGGTTTTTCCAGGGTTACGGTTGTTGTAGGGCTGGGACAGAAAGTGTAGATGAGACTCTCACCTCTTGCAGTGGCAGCATGTGAGGCAATTCTCTAAAAAAAGATAAGGGCTTGTTGAAAGGGCACAGGAGCCAAACTGAAAAGATTTCCAAAGGTCAAAGCTAGAATAATTTACAAAAGAAAAAAGTAGAATTGGATTATAACCCATAGAATGAAATAAGCACCTCTGAGGCCATACTGATATAAATATTTGAGTAAATATTTGAATAGAGAAGAGACAGCTCTTCCTTAGAGAAGAATCCTGATTAATAAGTGAAAAACTAATGAGGAAAATAGGAAATCACCATTAGAATACCACAAGAAATTATTGCAGGCAATATCCACTGATGGATACTAAAATTATTTGGTGAAAATTTGAGGAGAAACACAACATTTGCATTTGAAAGTACCTCTTCCAAAATATGAATTAATTACAAAGGAGCAAACAGAAACTTTAGAGTGGAGAAACCTGGCAGGCACCACTTTTATCAAGGTTAACAGAACCCATGAAATGTCAACATCATCTATTCCTTGATAAGATCTACTGGGAACACACATTACCTCTGGTTCCATTCTTGCCCAGAGTACATAACCTCAATCTAATCATGAGAACATGTCCAACAAAATCAAACTGATGAACATTCTGCAAAATAACTGACCAGGACTCTTCAGAAGTGTCTATTTCATCACACGTCACAGGTCAGAGGAGACCACACAGACATGACAACTATTGGGTTGTCAGAAAAGTCATGACGTATTTTTTCTGTTTTTTGTTGCAAAAATGTGTCATGACTTTTCCGACAACCCAGTAAATGCAACATGAGATTCTGAAGAGGAACCTGGAACAGGAAAAGGATATAAATAAAACCTGGAGAAATGTGAATAAAGTCTGTGGTTTAGTTAATAGTATTGTATCAATGTCGATTTCTTAGTTTTGGTCATTTTACTAAGGCCATTCAAGGTATTAATATTAAGGAAAGTTATGTGGAGGATTTAAGGTAACTCTCAGTGCTATTTGTGCAAGTTTTCTGTAAGTCTTTCAAAGCAACAAATTTTTAAACTGGGACAAAATGTACCAGATATCTTTGGCAAGTGAAAATATAAAATAATTTGTATTTTATCCTTCATACTTTTCTGTTTTCTAAAATCTCTGTAATCATCATGTGTATTCAGGAAAAGATATGTTATTTTCATTTTTGGTCTGGAAATTCCTTATGTGTGGCTTTGGTGGAAAGAAAAAAATAACAAATTGGGTTTTATTTTAATAAGATAATATAAAATGTTATATCATGTGTTAGAAAGTATCTGAAAGCTGTAACAGCAAAAGAAACTTGGCTTTTGATAGGAGACATACCATCCAGTTAATGCTGTTTTTGTATAGATACTTCAATTGTCATTGAATCACTCTTTATGATCTAATTACCAGCAGACAGCTTACCATTCCTGAAAGGTGAAGTGATCCCAAATATAATGAGCATATGTGGAAAATGCTACCTTCTCTTGAAAAGTTGAAGAATGTCATGATACTATCTCTTAATATTATGCTTAGCCATAATGCCATGCATTGATTTTCAGTTTTCAAAGTAGTAGGAGTCTACAAAATATACTTGTTAAAGAGAAAACTTACATCTTTCTTGGGAGTTTTGGAAGGCACTGTAGGATTTCATTATTCTGACATGTTATATAATTCTGTGGCTGTGATAGATGGAACCGAAAAGAAGCCAATTTCCTTTTTGGCTTCTAGACAATGAATGCCAAGGAAGAGCTGAAATGAGCAGAAACAGACGTCCACTGTTGTCATACTCAGAGCCTGAAGGATCTACTGTGAACAAAAACCTACCTCTTGGTTTCTAACTAACTCAAAAATTTTGTTTAAAGTTGAAGTAAATATGATTTCAAGAGAGTTGCAGAAAAACTGGGCAGATAATCAGCAGATATAATGGAAGGCTTATATGATACAAAACCCAAATCATTCTTTTATTCTTATTTTGCCCCCGCCCCCTTATATCCAGAACAATTTTTCACTTTTGTAAAAAGGATGTTAAGTTTTTACTTTCAAAACTAGAGTAAATATGACAAGATTATTTTGAGAGCTTTACTAAACAGGATACATTTGAAAGGTATCTACTTATGGTATACATACATATAATATTCACTTTAAGCTGTGTAGTGACAATTTAAACAATTTAAAATAATGCTTTGATGCCATCAGCTTTATTTATCCACTAGTCAAGTTGAATGTAGGCAGGATCTCGAACAGTTTTCTGGGTAACTGTAAAAGACAAAAATTAATTTTATTGCAATTTAAGAAATAAGGATTAGTTTTAGCATTACAGTGATTTTTTTGTTGAACATTTTATCTCATCTTGATCATTTGTGTCCTTAATAAAAGTGTCCTCATTTGATGATGAACACTTGGATACATCAGCCTGGTCTCCTATAGATCATTTTGGGTTTTTTTTTTTTAGGTTAGAATTCTTTACTTTTATTTTTTTATTAGTTTCAGGTGTACAAAACAATGTAATAGGTAGGCATTTACACCCCTCACAAAGTGATAACCCACCTCCCCCAATCTTCCTGTAGATATTTTTGTTTAAAGATCATAACATGGGATGCAGATCTGTTCACTGTTCACAGAGCTTTCACCTCTATGGTGATGGAACAATTCTCCTTCACAATGACGTAGAATCTGCTGTAACATGTGAACTGGGATCATACTTGGGATATTTCTTGTCTTTAATACATGTTTGTCCTCATAAGTAAGAATTTTATGCATGTTGAGTCAGGAGGTTGTTAAAGAGTACAATTCAACTGAATACATTTAAAGATCTAATTGGCCTTATTAAGTGATTCACAAATCTATTGTAGCAGCAGCTTATCTAGCAATTAGGAGGGCGCTGGGGGGTGGGGTTGTACAAAAACAAAGTTTTTCATAAGAAAAAGGGTGGGGCAAGAGAAAAGGAAATAAAGGATTATTTTTAGGCCAGGACAACTTTTTTGGGGAGAAAGGGAGGGAAAGGTTTTTTATCACACAGATTGTCTTTTCTTTCTGTGGGGCATGGAGAGGGCCATGTGACAGATTACCTCATTCAATTCCAGAATGGTTGATTAAGATGATGTTTCTGGGAGAGGCTGAAACAGCAATTAGGTCAGGAATGAAATCTAGGTTTGGCATCATGGGCTTTAGCACAAGTGATGCCATTTTGGGCCTGTGGTTTTCTCTGTAACAAGCCTATTGCCTGGTGCTTGACAGGAGTACTTGATCAAAATGTTACGCGGAGCTTAGTGGTGGAGTTTAGTTGTTGCGTCTTTTACAGATGGCTGTATTTGGATGGTCTGTGATCGCCTGTTTTCCTCAGAGCAATTTTTCAGTAAAGTTAACGAGACACAGAAAATGTCCACACACCTCAAGGGGCATCAAGCTGAAAACTTTTATACGTAAGGTAAAAGTTGTTCAGCTCAGCCTGGGTAATTTAGCAACTTTGGCTACCACTCTGTGAGACCAAGCAACTGAACTTGGATATTATCTTGACTAAAAGGAATATATTGTTAAATTAATTATTTTGGTGAAAAGTCAGCACAGTGCAGATAGTTAACTATTAATTACATTTTAGAAAGGCAAATATCGGTCTTGCTTTTATTTGAATGTCTTAGAGTTGATGACCAATTCCAAGGTTACACATTCCTAGGTAGCTGTATTCAGCATGATTTTTCCCCCTCCTCTTTGATAATGTCTCAGGCGATTAGGTTTAAGTGATTATATTAACCCTAATAATGTATTTTCCCAAAGGCCCTTATTGGTTGCTCTTTTACTCACTACATTTTATTCCATTGAAATTCACCACAACTGTTACCATTTGTCCAGTGAAGTGTTTGTGTGTAAAGCAGGATGACTATCTGAGTGTGTGTAGGTGGGAGTGGGTCAGAGAGTGGGGACAGAGAACCACTGGATGTGCTGGGGGTGTTTTTTATGTGCCATCTCATTACGTCGGCCTCCGACCATTGCACTTGCTGTTTCCTCTGCCCAGCTGACCTTTCCCCAAAGCTCTTTTCTTGGCTGGTTCGTCTCCATTCTTCCCTTCTCAGCTCCTCCAACAGACCTTCTCTAGCCATTCTGTCTAAAGTGGTCTTCCCACTAACTCCCTCTACTTATTTGCTCCTTTATCAAAATATGCTTGTTTTGTGTATGTGTGGCTTCTCTCTTACCTGCTCTGTGCTTCATTGTGTCCCTAAGGCCTGGTAAAGTGCATGGCACATGGAGAGGCTAATTAAATGTTTCATTTAACGAGTAGATGAGCGATCCGCTCAACAGTACTGTGATAGAGACAGGAGTATCCCCAGTTCACAGAAAAGAAGACAGAGACAGAGAGATTAGAATGAATTGCCATACAGCTAAAACTGGAAAAGCTAAAATTTAGACCTCTGCATTTCTGACTCAAAGAGTTTCTCCTGTTCCACCAAAGCTTCACTTAGTTGGCTTTTTAAGATCTTTGGGTAAATTACTTTCTTAAAATTGCCATAATGTCATTAATCGCTATGCAGGAGATTGTTCTCATATATTTACCTTGAATCAGCTGCACAGGGCCTGGGAAAAAATGTTTGAATGAGCTGATATAGCACATACGTCTATGCAGTGAAGGTGCAATTTATCTGGCTTCTAACTTTCTTTGGCCTAAAAATATTTAATGTTTTGAATGACAATCTTTTTTTTTTTTTAAGATTTTTATTGGGGAATTGGGGGATGGGAACAGCGCTGGAGAATTGGGGAAGGGGAACAGACAAGTTGCTGTCGTTTTTGTTCTTCAGTCTAGTTGTGGAGGACGTTGCTTCACTGGCCCAAGTTGGCACCAT